>NC_050522.1:1494514-1518068 GCF_002922805.2 Oryzias melastigma | reverse complement strand
CAGTAGGGCTGGGCGATATGGCAAAAAAATAAAATCAAGATTTTTAAATTTTATTTCACGATTTTGATTTTATCACGATTTTTGAATTCAATTTCAATTCAAATTGGCAAAAATTTAATTATAATGATTTTAGTTGAAAGAAGTAAACACATTTTTGAATATATTTTTATTTATTTGAATTAAATAGTTATTATCTATTAAGATTAATCTGTAAATAGTGCAAGAATTGCGTCTTCTACTGCTACAGGTAATGCATTGCTGTCAAATGAACAGCTTCTAAATATCAGTTAGTTTTTGTTTTGCCTCTGAGCTAAAATCCATAAAACAGAGCTTGTAAATGATTGTCACCCAAGACCAGAAATGAGGGAAATTGATGAAGTTTATAGCATGAATGACTTATAAAGTTTAGTAAAGTCCTTTCTCTATTAAAAACAGCTTAAAGTGCTAAATAATAATAATAACAAAAACACCCTTTACCACATTTTCAAATGAAAATAAAACTTTTATTATTTTTGGATTACATACATGGTAAATAAATATCAAATTCTTCAGAATTTACCTTCAAATAGACGATTTCGTTGTACTTTGAGAAAAAGGCTCCAGCTAGCATCTTTAACTGATACAAAAACATTTTTAAACTTGGATGATAACATCAAATACATCTGCCAAACTGTTAGGATTCAAACACAGAGATAATAGCAGTAAATGTTTTAAAAAGTTTACATCCACAGCTCCTGCACTAACATCTGCTCTCTGCTGTGTTTATGTCACTGAGCAGAAAGCTAGCGTTAGCATTAGCGCTGTTTATTCTAGCTGGGCTTTTATTCGGTCCGAACGACCAAGAAAAAAGCTCAACAGTGATGCTCATGGTCACTGATCACGGCCACGGATTAAGAAAATTATGTCCAAACTCACTTACACTTACTGACGATAAGATTTAGGCTCTTACAGTAGCTAGCGAGCTAGCAAAACAATGCAGCACCGTGCATCTTGACCGAACATTTTACGTGTTTCCTACATGAATTACCATCAGTTTTTGTCCAGGTTGAACATAAATACGTGCAATTAACATCTGCTATGTTTAAAAACACGAAACATTAATAAAAACATACATCAAAGAACCAAACTAGCATGTCTCTCAAGAGTTGCTAGCACCCACTTTAGCACACAGTTCACGGTTCCCAGCCTGATTTCTCTCTATTAAACTGCGATTCCTGTCCTGTGATGATTCCTCTCCATCGGATTATTTGTTGTCAAGGTTTTTGAATTCGATTGCAAAACACTGCGTCTCCTTTGTTACTTTTTCGGACCTCCGTCATTCATTACTCGAGAAGACTCGATTCATAATGACGGCGCACGTGACTTTCAAATAAGAAAAACACACCGGGGAGGAGGAGGAGGGGGAGGAGGAGAAGGGGGAGGAGGAGAAGGAGCAGCAGCTCGGATTTAAAGTCACAGCTGTCAACAAGCTTTTGCCTTCTCGCTCTTGCAGCTTTTCGTAGAAGATCGCGATAAAACGATCTCTCAAAAATGACAGATCGTCAACTTTGGAGATCGTAAGACGGTTTTTTATCGTCATATCGCCCAGCTCTATTATACAGTACAACCCACAAGAATTGAGTCACGACCCACGAGATTTGAGTTGCAATCCAAGAGACTTGAGTTGCGACCCACAAGATTTGAGTCACGACCCATAAGATTTGGGTCATGACTCACGAGATTTGAGTCATGGTCCACGAGATTTGAGTAATGACCCACGAGATTTGAGTCATGACCCACGAGATTTGAGTCGTGACCCACGGGATTTGGGCTATGACCCACAAGACTTGGTCCAAACCATGAGATTTGAGCCACGACCCAGGAGATTTGAGTCCCGACCCACAAGATTTGAGTCCCGACCCACAAGATTTGAGTTTCAACCCACAAGATTTGAGTCATGGTCCACGAGATTTGAGTAATGACCCACGAGATTTGAGTCATGAACCACGAGGTTTGAGTCCCGACCCACAAGATTTGAGTCACGACCCACAAGATTTGAGTCACGACCCACAAGATTTGAGTCACAACCCACAAGATTTGAGTTTCAACCCACAAGATTTGAGTCACGACCCACAAGATTTGAGTCACGACCCACAAGATTTGAGTTGCAAACCCCAATATTTGAGTCACGACCGACGAGATTTGAGTCACGACGGACGAGATTTGAGTCGCGACCGATGAGATTTGAGTCATGACCCACAAGATTTGAGTCAGGACCGACAAGATTTGAATTGCAACCCACAATATTTCAGCCACGACCCACGAGATATGAGTCACAACCCACGAGATTTGAATTGCAACCAGAGGTGAAAGTTATGAAGGTAAATATGTGCCAAAACATAAAGTCTTAAATAATATGCACACCAGCTAGAACCACAGATAAGTTTAATTCACACCAATGTAAAAGTGAACGTAAAGTTGCAGGAAAAAGATGAACATGTGACAAAAAGGTGTACTTGTGGAATACAATGTGGAAACTTGCATGACAAAAACCTTAACTTGTATGTAAAAATGTTATAATGTGAAGAAAAACCACACACACACAAGATTTAACTTGAGGTTATGGGGAAAAAAACAACTTGTTAGACTGTGTTGAAAAAAAAATCCTTACTCGTAGGTTCAACTTTCTTCTGTAAAAGAGTTTTACAGAAAATTTTGGGGAGTCCCAGCGTGTTTGACTTTTAACACACACCCATGCGAGATATTTGTGCCAAAACTAAATTTTTAAAACTTTAAAACAGTAACTTTTTAACATAACTATGAATAATAAAAATGCAGGAATATTATTCCAGAATAAATCAATTTAAACCTTAAATAACTTTCAATATTTTACCCTCCATTAAAATATATTTTGTCAAAATTATACAAGTTAGAATTTATTAACATTATAATAACATTAATAACAATAAACTAAAATGATCTGGAGGGTCGGATAGAATTTCCCGGAGGGCCGGATCTGGCCCCCGGGCCTTGACTTTGACACATGTACTAAAGTGTCGCAAAACTCTTTGGTCCTAATTTCTGAATAAAAGAGTAAAAAAACCAGTGCGAGTAACATAGTTCCAATTTGGCTTTCTTAAGCCGTGTTCATGACCGTCACCAGCCAGGATTTTTGTGTCCATTGAAAACGGTCATCATCACTGTGATCCGTCTGGAAAAAAAACCCTTCCAGGAGACACCTGCCTTCCTACAGACAGGATTTCTGACAGGAGAATTAAGCCATATTCCCACTGAACAGTCCGGTACGGTACGCGACTCGGTTCAATCCGGAATTTTGAGTGTTTCCATCGTAAAACAGTCAGTTCCGACCCATACCTCTTGAGGGCCCCCATCCATACAAAAACAGGACGGGACGGTTGGGGCGGAGTCGATGAGGCCAGCCGCTGATTGGCAGAAAGTGACAACATTAGAAAGCACCAGTATAGCGCTAAGCTAGCATTTCTGTTTCCTCTTTACTCTTCATTCTTCTTAGCCACCCGCAGTCTTCTTTCAGACGACATGAAATTCCTGTTATACACGATGTACAAAAAGTAAAGCAAGTAAAGAGGAGCTGCTGGATGACCTCCGTTGTTGTTGCTTTCCGAGTCATCGCACGACAATAAAACTTTAGCGGACTACACACAAACCACTCAGTGGAAGCGAGGCTTAATTTAGAGGAAACCAGAATTAACTGGTCATTTAATACCATTTCCTATAAGTACACTGAGATACAAGCTCCCCCTATGTTTTTTCAGCAGACTCCTGGTCCGTTTGTGTCCCTCTGATTTGAATGAATCCAACATCATCAGTTCTGCTCTTACACAAACAAAAATATATCAAAACAGAAAAATAAACTGCATCCACTGCTGCATAGTTTGAATACGTATTGGAAATGACACGTAACTTTAGATTTAAACAATTTTAGACTACGTTTACTGTAAGAATACCACAAAATCAACACGTGTATTAGTGCAACTCAAATCTGTTTCTTTAAGGTCCCGTTACAACATTTTAACTAGCTGATATGTACACATGGAGCAAAAAACTTCTCAAGAAGTTCAAATGGATGTAGGTGAACTCTGTGAAATGATCTAATACTTGTAGTAAGAAATTAACCCTTTAACAGCCCCAGTGTTTATGTTCTTTGATTTACTGTGATTTTTTCATTGTTAACACGATTAAGGTCATTCCGGCTCCTCGAGAAAAAAGACGGCTTGACGAGAAAAGCTTCTTCTTCTTTTTTTTTTCTTTTAGGCTGTTTTGCAGTTTAGCTAATATTTCAGCTACATGCTAGCTGTTTTGGGTAATTTAGCCTTGTTTTTATAGGCTGTTTGGAGTTTAACTAATATTTCAACTACATGCTAGCTATTTTAGTTAGTTTAGGCTTTTTTCAGTTTTTTAGGCTATTTTTAAGTTTAGCTATTTTTTTAGCTACATGCTAGTTATTTTTAGTTTTTTAGGCTAATATGGCATTTAGCTTATAATTTAGCTGGCTATCAGCATCAGCCTTTTTAGCTATCAATTTTAGCATCTTCAGCTATCAGCACTAGCATCTTTAACAGCCAAATTCAGCTTACAATATTCACACTAGCATTATCGCAAATAATGCTATATATCTAGTTCGTAATTATGTTAAAAAGTTATGGTTTACAGTTTTAAAATGTAGTTTTAGAGTGGTCAATAAATGTTTATCCTGTTTGGCCCGCGACCTAAGGTGTGTTTTGGATTTTGGCCCCTTGTGTGATTGAGTTTGACACTCCTAACCCTAACCCTGTGTTAAAGGAAAAAGAGACTTAAAGTGAAAGTGCAGCTTTAAAAACAAATAAAAAACAGACATTAATTAAAATAAAATACAATCCAAGCTAAATATGATCATAGAAGTCCAACTTCAAACATGATAAAATGAGTAGAAATATTTCAGAGAATGAACCTGTCAGTGACATGAAAACAAGACAAGAGGGTTTGTTTACATTTGACTCTATACCCTCCAAGTGATGCCAGGAGGCTACCACGCATGCGCACTCACAGTGTGACCTGTCCTGTGGTTGCAGGTGAAAGGTGGTGTCAAAACATCATCATCACATCAACATGATGTCTGAGAATCTAACATAATAAAAACTTTGAACTTTAAAAAACAAAGAACTGTTCTTATGACTTTACTGCAGCAGAAGCATAAAGTTTTCAGCTGATCCGCTCAGCTGTAGCGGGTAAATAAATGAAAAAGAACAGAAAGTTTCTTACTTCTGTGTCTGCCTGCGCTCCACGACTGCTTGGCCGCACTGGGACTCCGGATCAGCGCCCTGCCAGCCTCCCTCAGGGCTTCCATGTCGGGTTTGAGTAGCGGAGTCGGCGCTCTCCCGAGCTGGAGTTGAACGGACTGCTGATGCCGCGAGACGAACGGTGGTGCCTTCCAGGTCAGTCCGAAATCCCGGACTTCACTCCGATCGCTTGTCACGTGACGCGCGGTGTTTAAAAAAAATTAAATAAAAAAAATAAACTTTTTTTCTTTTTAATTAATGCAGAGAAAATAAAAGAAAATCTTGAATGAGAATAAAGCTACTATTAAAACTAACAAAGTTTGTTCAGTATCGTATTGATGCTAACAAATATATTTTTTAAATTAATCCAGAAAAAATATTTTTTCTTGAGTGAGAAAAGAGCTACTATTAAAATGGGGGGAAACATTTGTTTCGCATCTTACTATTATTAATACTAAAAAAGAAGAAAAGAAATAAAATAATTGTTCTTTGATGATGCTGGAGCTACTATTAAAAAGAAAAAGGTTGTTCTGTGTCCTATTTTTATTGATACTTTAAAATAAAAAAACAACTTTTCTAAAATAATGAAGACAAAATAAACACATTTTTCTTGAGTCAGAAACTATTAAAAAATTAATGAAAAAGTTTGTTCCATATCCTTATTTTATACTGTAATATATTCTTTTTAATTAATAAAGACAAAATAAACACATTTTTCTTGAGTGAGAAACTATTAAAAACAAAACGTTTGTTCCGTGTCATATTATTGTTCATGCTTAAAAAAATGTTATGAATCCAGCCAAAATAAAAATATTGTTCTGGAGTGGGAATAGAGCTACTAATTAAAACATAAAAAAACCTTGTTTCATATCCTATTATTCTTGATACTTTAATAAAAACTTTTTTTATTAATATTGACAAAATAAACATATTTTTTTTAGTGAGAAACTATTAAAAATAAAAATAAAAGTTTTTCCTGCATTTTGTTTCTACTGATACTTACCCAAAAAAAATCTGTTTTTGTTCATTTCACTCACACAGGTGAATATTTGCTCATACAGGCACTGAACGCAGCATGCTTTGGTTTAAGTCAAAATGCTACGAGCAGCACTGAATGCCACATCAGAGGGACAAGTTTGTCATCTGATAAAAGTCAGCGATTGATTCCTTGATTTTGATTCCTTCTCTATAATAATGTCCTGTCAATGGTAAGAACATGAAAGCGCCCTCGTGTGGCCAGGTTGGGGAAAGCAAACATGAGACTCAACAGATTCTGAAGCAACCGACAAAACCTTCTTTAATGGTGAGGATCAAAGTGAACCGTGTGACACGCCCACCGTCACTTAAAGAAAAGAAACTTGGTGGAGCCATAATATCAAACAAAGAACTTTCCTTTTTCTTCCTTCTACAGAAACTGGAGAACTGAAGTCACCATGTACCCCCGCCCCCTCCTTTCTTCTTCATGAGGGAGGGGGTGCCTTTGTTCCCGAAACACAACATTCACAAAATCTTTCCTAGAAAAACACAACAAAACAGGATGACAAATATCAACCAAGTGCCACAAATCAAGTCTGTAACAAATAAATAGGAGTGCAACTGCACCGTCAGTCCAGCGGTCGTCCGGACCGTGTAAACGTCTGAAAATGCTCCAGTGGCATTGGGCTATCGCGCCAGCTACATCCACCCGAGGACGGAGGGACACCGAACGCTTGAATAAAGAAAACATTCCTCAGTGGGTTCCTGTACATAACCAGTCTGAAGGGAGGCCGTCAGGTAGGCTGGTGTTTGGCAAATAAAAACCGTCACTGGGATTTGAACCACACCAGACTTCAGCCTGAGTCAACCAAAAAAAAAAAAAATCAGACGTGACTCTCCCCTTTAACACTGACACGAGAAAATGAATGAATGTCAGGAATCTAGAGAATCGCTTCCTGGATATCCTTTAATTTGAGATGTATTTATGAGTCTTAAAAAGAGAAAATGCAAGGCACTGTAAGATCTGAAAATGATGGCAACGAGCAGTTGCCTCGACATCAAGACATCCAGCAACAAATATGGCCAAATTTGGTCCAGAAAGAGGAGAACTGATGCAGTGTTTAGGCAGTGCCAGTTCCAATGTAGCGCTCTACACAATCAAACCGTGTGAGATTCTCCATTCCTGGGGGGGCTGGAGGACTCCAGCGGGCTCTGAACGTCTGAGGAACTGTCGGTTCAAAACTATCAGTGACCTGAGGCGATGCTGACAGAAAACTGGAAGTGTTTTACATTCGAGCCGCTCTTCCATTCTGCCGATCTTCCTACGATGGGTTCCCCTCCTCCACCTGGGAGTCCCTGCACTGATTTACAGGCTGTAAAAGGAGGCATGAAGTGATGAATGATCGCTCTCTGGTAAACATTTGGCCGACTCTTCTGATCCTTTACAATCCCTTTTAAATAAATAGTTTCAATAAGAAAACCCTCCACAAAAAAGATCCATAACAACACATATGGCGGAGTTGTACGTCTGTGTCTGATAAGTGCAAAAGGTCAGCAGGGGCCTGTGACCTTAAAAGTAACCCGGACTGGAGACGAGTCTGACGGGAGAGCGTCTGCTGGTCACTTCTTGAGGGGCTGGTAGACGGAGGCGTTTGGATCCAGCGTAGAGGGGCTGTTGTCCATGAACTTAGAGGAGTAGTGGGGGGTGACGGGGCTGAGGTTGCCCCCGTCTGACGAGTAGGAGAGACTGGGCATGACCGCCATCACCTCGGCGATCTTCTGCTTCAGCTCTGCGATCTCCTGCTCCCTCTGGTGGATCTGACCTGCAAGACACAGAACAGAGAATGGGTTTCTTTCTGTTAGACAACACAGCAGGGGTGTCAAAGTCAATCGCACAGGGGGCCAGACTCCAAAACACACCTTAGGTCGAACAGGAGAAACATTTATTGAACACTCTAAAACTACATCCTCAAAAATGTAAAAGCACAACTTTATAATTATGAACTATATATACTGTATAGCATTACCTGCGATAATGCTAGTGTGAATGCTGTAAGCTGAATTTGACAAATGAATATGCTAGTGCTGATAGCTGAAGATGCTGAAATTGATAGTTAAAAACGCTGAAACTGATGGCTGAAAAAGTTGGAGTTGATAGCCAGCTAAAATATTAGCTAAATGCCATATTAGCCTAAAAAACAAACAAAAAAACTTAGGTTAGTCAAAACAGCTAGCATATAGCTGAAAATTTAGCGAAACTCCAAAATAGCCTAAAACATTTTTAGTAAATGTCAAAATAGTCCAAGAAGCTAGCAGAATGCAAATTTTTAAAACTTTAAAAATGTTACTTTTTATCATAATTATGAATAATAAACATGCAGGAATATTATCCATAATAAATCAACTTAAACCTCAAATAAGTTTTAATATTTTACTCTCCATAAAAATGTATTTGGTCAAAATTAGTATAAGCGAAAGATAACATCTGTCCATTAATAACAATAAGATAAAATGATCTGGAGGGCCGGATAGAATTACCCGGAGGGCCAGATCCGGCCCCCGGACCTCGACTTTGACACAAGTGGTTTACAGTATGGCAAACTTGGTCCTGAAGATCTACCACGCTAATGGATTTCCAGTTGTTCCTCCTCACTTACCCTGGTAACCTAGAGTTCCAGAAGGAGCAGAGCTGATTCCCTGCTGTTGCTGAAGATCTTTATGCTTTCAAATGTGGCCCAGCCAGTAAAGCAAAGATAACAAGAAAAGTTTCATTACCTGCACTAATGCTGGTATCAATGCTTTTTGCTGAAAGTAGTCGCTGAAGATGCTGAAGCTTTTTACTGAAAATGGTGACACAATTTATTTTAACTGCTGAAGGGATTTCCTAAAAATGCAACTTAAATATGAGCTAAACTCCAAAGTAAAACCTCAGTAGATAACAAATTAGCCAAAAAACTAGCTTGTTGCTTAATTTCAAGCAAAACTCCAAAATAACCTAAAATTCCTCAGTAAACTAAATTAGTCAAAAATGCTAGCATTTTGCTAAAATAGAAGCTAAACTTTAAATTAGCCTATAAAACCTCTGTAGATAACAAATTAGCCGAGAAAGCTAGGATGTTGCTAAAATAGCAGCTAAACTACAACGTAGCCTATAAAACCCTAGTAGATTATTGCTTAAATACTAGGTAAACTACAAAATAGCCTTAAAATCCTAAGTGGACTAAATTAGTTAAAACATTAGCGTGTTGCTAAAATAGAAACTAAACTCCAAATTAGCCTAAAAACCCCAGTAGATAACAAATTAGATAAAAACGTTAGCATGTTGCTAAAATATTAGCTAAACTCAAAATGATTTAATAATTACTATAAAAGATGAAAACATAACCCATAAATATATTTAAAGACTTCTTGCTAATCTACTTAAAATAATTTAAATTGAAGACTTTCTCATCTATTTCCTATGGGTCATAGTTTGCTCAATAAAAACTATCAAGTTTCTAAATACCAAAAGTCCAAGCAGTAATGTCCTGAACGAGCTGAACGTTTTAATACCAAGATTGCTGAAATCGCTGAAAGTGTGATTGAGTTTTTACGTGGTCAAAACCGTACAGAAATGAGCAGGAGGATCACTGTAGTGTGAATGCTGTAAAGCATTGACACAGTGAATGTTTACAGAGCGGCCCACAGCATCACCATCCTCTACCTTGTGCTATCTCCAGCTGCCTCTTGGCGTCTCCCAGTGCAGAAAAGAGGTCCAGTTTGATCCTGGTCTCGGCGCTGAGGCTGTTCTCCAGGTGCTGGGTCTTCTCCTGCATGGCTGACAGCGCTGACATCAGCACCTCAGTGTCCTTCTCATTCTCCTTGTACTTGTGGAGCTCCTGGGCGGGGCAGAAGGAAACAGACTGGGTCAGACTCCACTCTGCTCAGAGCGATGGAGCGCGGTGCGTGCTCAGACTCACCTGACACCTCCCTTCCAGGTCTCTGATCTGCTCTTCCTTCAGCTTCATGTCCATGCTCAGCTTCTTGCAGTCCGTCTCCAGCTCTCTGATCCGACCGCGAAGCGAGTCTGTGGACTCCACTCTGAGTCAGATGGCAGAGAACAGCTTTGTTACTGACAGCTGATGAGAGCAGGAGTCACCGTCAGGACAAGTTCAGACTGTCACCTTGTAGCAGCAGCCAAAGCCACTGCTCTGGCAGCGGTGGCCTCCTCCATCTTCTTCCTCTTCCTCTCCTCTGCCAGCTGCTTTTCAGCCAGAGCTCGGGCCTCCTGCTCCACCTTCAGCCTCTTTTCCAGCTGCGAGATGGTCTGCTTGTCCTTCTGCTTGGCCTGGACTGCACTGTGGAGCCTGAAGCACAGACAGCTGTGTTCTCCTCTAAACCCATTTCTGAGGACAAACAAGGAACCACCTGGAGACACCCACTTGTTCTGAAGGAGCTCGTTCTCCTGGCGCAGCTGGCCCAGTTCAGAGCGGAGGCTGCGGTCCTGGCTGCTCAGAGAGGACAGCTGACTGCGCAGCTCTGACTCCAGCTGCCGGTTGGCCTGAAGATCCGTCTTCAGACGCTTCACATCTTGCTCCAGCCTTTAAGACACAGAGGACACCGTGAGGAAGACCTCGGTGTAAATCAGGGGTGTCAAACTCAATCACACAAGGGGCCAAAATCCAAAACACACCTTAGGTCGCGGGCCGAACAGGATAAACATTTATTGAACACTCTAAAACAACATTTTTAAACTTTAAAATGTAACTTTTCAACATAATTATGAACTAAATATATATAATTACCTGTGATAATGCTACTGTGAATGCTGTAAGCTGAATTTGGCCGCTGAAGATGCTAGTGCTGATAGCTGAAGATGCTGAAATTAATAGCTGAAAATGCTAAAACTGATAGCTGAAAACGATTAAGTTAATAGCCAGCTAAAATATTAGTTAAACTTCAAAATAACCTAAAAAAATGGAAAAAAGCCTAAATTAGCTAAAACAGCTAGCATGTAGCTGAAATAATAGCTAAACTCCAAAACAGCCTAAACAAACTAAAAAAAGGCAGCTAGCATGAAGCAGAAATGTTAGCTTGTCACTGAAATATTAGCTAAACTCCAAATATCCTAAAAAATCTTAGTAAATGCCAAAAAAAGTCCAAAAAGCTAGCAGAATGCAATTTTTAAAACTTGAACAATGTAACTTTTTAAAATAATTATGAATAATAAAAAGCAGGAATATTATTCCAGAATAAATCAACTTAAACCTTAAATAACTTTAATATTTTTCTCTCCATAAAAATATATTTTGTCAAAATTATATATAGTTATAAATGAGCTCTAGATAACATCGGGCCATTAATAATAAAATATAATGATCTTGAGGGCCGTACCCGGCCCCCGGGCCTCGACTTTGACATGTGGTGTAAACCCTTCTACAGCTGGTGCCGCTAAAATCAGAGAGAATGACTGAAACACGTTCCATACCGCACAAGGGCGTCTGGCTTGCCCAGCTGGTTGTTGGGGATGCAGTTCTCCACTGGGTCCCTTTGGCCTTTCCCCGCCCCCTTCTGCTTCTTCTCGCTCTTATTGGCCGAGGAGCTGGCGGGGAGGCTGCCGTTTGCAGAGCTGTGATTCTGTGGAGAGGAGTTGCTGGTTCCACTGGTGTTTTTGTAGTTTTTCCCCATTTCGTCTTTGTGGCTGGAGTGAGTGGAGCCATCCATGTCTCCTGCCAGCTCCGTGTTCAGTCTCTTTGCTCCGACGTAGTTCTCTATATACTCCGCCTCCTGCAGGTTGGAGTCCAGTGCATGTATGATATTGTTGTTATTGATTCCTAGCAGGCTTGGCTTTTTGCCATCCCGCTCCTTGGTAGTACTGTCCCTCCCTTTCTCCCTGTACTCCAGTTCTGGGAGCAGAAGAGAGGAGCTCTTCTTTCCAGGCGGTCCTCCGTTCTGGGATACCACTGTGGGCTCCACCTCTGAGCTCCCTTTGGCTACAGCAGCTGGATGAAAGCAATCAAGGACAAGTCAAACTTTACAAGTGAACACTGAAATATGCTGAGTAAGGTCGGACAAACAAACAAATCTATGAGAGCATTGCAGAACTTCAAAGCTAAACAAAAACTGTTTCCAGGACCCCTCCAGTTCTGATGCCACCTGCTTTTCAGGATGAGAGCTGCAGAAAATCCTGAACACCTTCAGCTAAACAGCAGCATCAAAGATCCAAAGTTAGTGAAGCACCAGTTGTGTTTGTTTGGCTCCCAGCAAGGTCAGCCAGAGTTCATCATTACTGTGGAACCAGGTGGAGATGTTCTGCTGATCTCTGCTCGTTGTGAAGCAGAATTAGTCCAAGGACAGACAACAATGATCAGGTTCACCAGTTCAGCTCATTCAGATTGAAGCTTCATCCTTTTTCAGAGGTGTTGTGATCTTGTATGCGTTACATCACAGTTAGGGAAGGTATCGGCCCATTGCGGCAGTTTTTAACTGACCGTAATTATCACGGTTCTCAGAGTGAGTGAATGCACCGGGAATGAAGTTAAAACCCTCATCGAATTCGATTGGTCCTTCATGTTAGCCCCGCCCCAACAGGGCCAAAAGTTTTTAAACTAATTTTTTCATGTTTGAAAACGAAAAAAAGGGGGAAAAAAAGAGTTTAAAGTAAAAAAAAAATGTTGAAACTGAAAAAAAGTTTTGAAATTTAAATTTTGAGTTTTGAAACCTAAAAAACAGAACATTGGAAGGTGAAAATATTTAGGTTTAGTTTAGAATAACAAAAAGTTTCTGACATTCTAATTTTTTGGGGCCAAACACCAATATTTTTTTCAATTTGTCTTATTTGGGTTTCAAATAATTCTGGCCCCAATTTAGCTCCATACATTAAAGTGGGTCATCTGGATCCCACAAGACAGCGCGTTGAAGTTCTTTTTTTTTATGTATTTTTTTATCTTCACAGGTGTCCGTGGCACACACAGAATCCTGTCCACGTTTGTCATGGAAGGGATCACACATCAACATGAGGGTGGGGTCATCTGGACCTTATAAGAAAGCACGAGGGTTATGGTGCACACACACCTGCTGATTGGTTACAGTGTTAGGTTACTGTGTGAAAATCTTCAACCGGCATGAACACTCAGCGCGCTCAATGCATGCCTGGTTTGTACGTAGATCCGACTTAAAAATTTGCATGGCAACGCGCAATCACACACATTCCAGACGCAGAATCCAGGAGTAGACCCTTTTCAGAGTGACGGCAGAAAACATTGACATTTGATCTTAGGGGTGTGCCAAAATATCGATACTGCGATATATCACGATATTTAGTACTTTGATCGATTTTCGATGGGTTCTCACCAAGTATCGATATTATATTTTCATTTGAAGAGGTTGTAGCGCTGAGCGTCTGTGTCGCGCGCCGGAACTATTGAGTAGATGGCCGCGCTGCGTCGGACATTTGATAGCGATGCATGCGCTCATTCGGGAGAAGCACCGGTGAGATACAGGCTCTGTAGCGTGTGTGTGAAGCATGTCTACCTGTCAGCATTTATCCTCCATCTGTAGGAGATCCAGCCGGTAAGAAGTGACTTTGTCTGAGCGCTAGAATGACTGTAATCGCTTACTTCCTAATCTCAAGTGACAGTCTGAGTGAATCAGCCTTCAATTTTGGATGCTCAGCCCTTTTCAAGTGAGGGAAAAGTGCACAGAAAATTAGGTCAATTTTGACAGAGGCTGTAAAACATTATATTCATCATCCTTTGGTGTGACATTCTTTTTGAGGTAGATAGCTGTCGCCACTTGACTTATTTAATTTTTGCTCTGTTAGTGTCACTGCTGATCATGTTTACTATTGTTAACATTAAATTTGACAGATAATTCCAATTTGGTTGTAGTCAATGCTCGTCAAAGACATAGTATTACTGATTTCAGCAATGTTGCACAAAATTGTCTAAAATTTGTTGCACAAAATAAGAAAAGTTGTTTATTATGATTGTGTTTAAGCTAAAAAACATAAATGGGGACGTATTTTCCCAAAAAACATGTTCTTCTATATAATGCTAGTTATTAGAGAGCATTTTTACCAATTATCGCAGTATCGCGATATTATCGATATCGTGAGCCATGTATCGCGTATCGTATTGTGAGGTACCCAGTGATTCCCAGCCGTATTTGATCTAAGAGGGAAAACAATACAACCAGGAAGGACATTTAGAAAATAAATATTGTATAAAATTGTTACATTTGGTTTGGTTACCTTTCATTATTTAAGTAAAATGTCTGTAAACAGCGTTCAGTTGTCAGCTTTGCCGTTCTAAACTCATACACCAGAAGTCACTCTGCACATTCGCTCTTTTATGTACGTCGTGTGAAAAGGGTCTCTTCTGGCTTGCGTGCATTTGCATTGACTTTTCATTGAAAGTTAACGCGAGTCGAGTTGGCCGGTTCAGAGTGGTTGCTGGTGACCATAAAAACACACAAAAGCCCTTTGGCTGTGAACTCATCTGCATCAGACTGAAGTGTGCAGGCTGCAGGACGTCTGCTTCTCCAGTGCTCCTGCGTCTTACCTTCTTCGGCTTCTCGCTCTTGTCTCTGCAGCATCTGCTGCTCCGGCGGTAACGCCTGCTGCAGCAGCTGCATGTAGAAGTCGTTCTCCTTTTGCACTTCCTTCTGCTTCCTCAGCCGCATCTTATAGCTCACGTAGCTCTTAAAGCCAAATCCCAGAGTCACCACGGGGTAGCCGATGCTGGGCAGGAGGAGAGGCACATGCTGGGGTTAGCTCGGACAGGAACAGGATGCTTTTTAGAGGACAAAAGGTGCAGCTTTAAACCACGAATACCAATGAGCGGCGAATGGTCGACAAAGATCCACGTGAAAATTCTTCAGATCTTTAAAGCGTATGGCAGCTTCGATGTAAACAAACAGGATCCACAGGGACACCGTGGGTAAACAGACTCCTCTCTCTACAGGGGTCAAAGACAACAACTCTTAAGAAGTGTTGAAGAAAGTTGACAACTGTTTTAAAGAAACAATCTTTTAGCTCTTGGGCTAACCTGTATGCCAAACATACTGGACCCAAACATAGGTGCTAGCAGCAAAAAACAACCACTGGACGGGGATGAAGAGGAGGCAGATGATGTCTGACGTGAATGCCACACACACAAAGAAGACAGAGAAGGCCTGTAAATGGAGAGAAGAGACGAAGAGTTAAGTATCTTTCCTGAGAGCGCCAGGATCGTCTGACAGCAGAAAGGGGGATCTCACCAGCCCCTGATAGCGGAAGGAGTCGTAGACACTTCGGATGAAGAGCCAGAAGGGCCACAGGTACTCGAACCGGAACTCCAGGACAAAGTCAGCCAGCAGAACCAAGATCCACACCACCAGGAACTTCAGGTACAAAAACGTGCTGGGAGGAAAAAGTGAGTTTTTGACTCTTTAAGACAGGGGTACCCAAACTTTTTCTCATGAGGGCCACATAACTTTTTTCTTCACTGATGTGAGGCTAGGGTCAGTTTTTAGGCTAACAGAAAAAGTGTTTTCTTATAGCAGTTCTGTCTGCAATTGATGCTAAAAGGGTTTTCTGTTAGCCATTGTGTCGGTGATTGATGCAAACACTGTTTTCTGTTTGCAGTTTAGTCTGTGAATTATGCTAGCAGTGTTTTCTGTTAGCAGTCCAGTATACAATTGATGCTAACAGTGTTTCCTGTAAGCATTTTTGTCTGCAATTGATGCTAACAGGGTTCTCTGTTAGCAAAACACTGTTTTGCTAACAGAGAACCCTGTTAGCAAAACACAATTTTGCTAGCAGTGTTAGCAAACAATCTCAAAGCCAAATTGGGGAAGAGGAAAAAAAAAAAACATGCGTCTGTGATATTGTTCAGGGGCCGGGCCAAATGTGCAGGTGGGCAGCATCCGGCCCGCGGGCCGTAGTTTGGGGATCCTTGTTTTAACACCTGACATGGTGACATTTAAACATAAAATCTTTAACATACTGTAATTTTTCAACCGTTAACACGATCATTCCAGTAGATTCTGAAGTTCACATATTGTAAAATGTATCAGTGAAATAATGAGATTGTTAATAGCAGGAGAAGGAGAAGTTTGAACAAAAATGTTCAGATCATTAACATTGTAAACATTGTTCTTCTTCTCCTGGAGGGTGTTTCAGTTTGGACACTAGGTGGCGATTGTGCTATAGTATTACACTTTTTCTCAAGAAGAAGAAGAAAGTATGAGCAAAAACAACACTAGACCACAGATGGTTACTTTAAAAAATATTTCCTTAAAAGAGTTTGGGAAATCCATGCCTGTGAGTTTTTAGAGATGTTAATTTAGTCAGAAATATATGTTTATATCGACCAAGTGTTAGCATTAGCCATCCTATGGGAAACTCCATTAAACGTTAGCATCAAGTTAGCAGACTTTAGCTTTATTTGCTAAATCGCTTTGTTTTATGAATCAGTTAGCGATCAATTAAGCTTAAATTGATTCAAATCAATTAATCGATTTTATCTACCCAGCCCAAATTATTATCTTAAAAAACAATAGGAAACCTGTTTGTTCAGTGGAAAACAAAAACAAAAAATGATTATTTACTCACAAGTGTAAAAAAAATGTAAATGTAAATAGGATCCATTTGAAACGATTTAACCCAATCTATGAGTTAATTGGGATCAATGGAAATAGTGGATCATAATAGGAGGCGTTGTATGGTTTTCCTGTGAGATTTAAACTTTAAAGGAAGTATTCCACCTGCTGAAATAGCAGGAGGCGTGGTGAAAGCAGGAGCGGGTCAAACTCTAGAGGCGTTTCAGCCATAGACTGTATATGGTTTAAGCACGAGACAAAGCACGGAGCGCGCGGGTTATCGGCGCGCGCCTCCCAAACACCGCCGAGCGCCTTCTTCAAGAAACACAAACCTCGCCTCTGAACCACTGACAATATGAGAGAACTCATACAGTCACAGCAGCAAACCAACCCCTGCACGCTGTTGGCTGAATGACCCCCCAAAATAAAAGAATTTGACAAGCTAGCGGCGGTTTAACGGTCCCGTCAACCCGGGCCCGTCAATAAATATGACAATTCCGTCCTTTATTAATGTCAGAAACGAACTAAATCAAACCGAATGGAGGCTGACAGCAGCGCTCTGACACATTCACACAGAGCCGCCATTGTTACACAATAAGGCCCCCCCTCCAGCCCCCTTTTTTTGTACCTGCTATATATACCCTCGGTGATTCGGTTCCGTTTTAACGGCCGTCGGAGTTTGCTGCAGTCCGCATTGCGCCGCTTCATCCTCCCCCCCGGTGGTCCGCCTGAGAGCTCGCGGCGACGGTCGAGGCTGAAAACGTCATCCGCTCCCCGCCACGTTCCCGCTTTTTTTAATTATCCGCCACTGTTGTTGTTTTATCCACATGAAACAAAGAAATAAATAAACACAGTCCAGCCGAAGGCCCTCCCCCTTTCACGACACACTGCGTGGCGGGGTTGACGTGATGACGTCACGCCTGCGTAGGAAGCACGCCGAAAACATGGCTGCCTTCTGTTAGTTAGGATTTATTCCTGGATTTTGATTTATCTTCACGGTGTTATTTTTAGTTTTATAAACGGTAAGATTTTCTGAATGTTTCTTCTGTTCTAATTTCTGAAGTCTGTTGTCGGAGACGCGCAGATTACCCCGCCTTTTTCTACAGTAAAAAGCGCTCGCGCCGTGGAGCCACGTTTGTTTTTTAGCCTTACGTTTTCAGCCGAAATGGTTGAAAATCTCTTGAGATTTTTTTAAAATTATTGTCGGACTTCTACCTGTTAGGTCTCACTGTTCAATCAGGGGAAAGTGGGACAATAATTTTAGTTAAAATCTCGTAAGAGCGTGACTGTTAACGGTCAAAGCAGCACGTGTGAGGGAATGACGAACTTTAGAACGTTCTTATAAACTTAAGAGATCCACTTGATTTGTGAGCCCATTGTTTACATGTTATTACCTGTTTAGAGCTTTAAGCAGGAGCAGCAGCTCCTAACATCTATTGAGTAATTTCGATAGATAGATAGACTTTATTGTCTGTTCAATGAACAGAAATTCATCTTTCAACACGGCATAAGACAATAAATTTGATTCAATTGATAAAAGTTAAAAAAGCTAAAAAGTTAATAAATATATAGAAAATCAAAAGTCATAGAGATCCTAAAAATCACATAATTCACCATCCACATGCATACAATTAAAGTGCTATTGAAAATCAAACAGAGTGACTGCATTGGGGATAAATAATTTTTTGTAGATGTTTGTCCTGGCCAACGGTGTTCTGTATCTCCTGCCTGATGACAGCAAGGAGAAAGAGTGATGGAGAGGGTGGGTAGTGTCCACAGTGATGGAGGTGGCTTTCCTCATCACTGCTCGCCTGTACAGGTCACTGAGAGGAGATTGAGCTGTTTGAGTGATTTTGGAGGCCTGATTGATTATTTTTGAGAGAGTGTGTTTTTGTTTAAGGGTGAGAAAGTTGAACCAGGAAGCGATGTTGAATGTGAGGTTGGACTCCACCAGTGAAATGTACACCATTGATAAAATGTCCTTATTAATGTTAAAAAATCTTAATTTCCTCAGAAGGTGGAGGCGTTGCTGTGCTTTCTTGTAAACAGCATCCACATGGTGTCCGAAAGACAGGCTACAGTCCATTATTGTCCCCAGGTATTTAAAAGAGTCTACCTGCTCCACCTGCTGGCCTTGGATCACGAGAGGTTGGAAAAGATCCTCTGGGCTGTTATGCCTTCTGCCTCTGCCGCACAGGTCCTTTGTTTTGGAGATGTTCAGCTCCAGGGAGTTCTGCGTGGGCATGCAGACCAGAGTGTTGACCTGCTGTTGGTATTTTTCCAGGGCATGGGAGTCTGTCACGTGTGCTACAAGGGCCATATCATCTGCATACTTCAGGAGGGTCAGGCCTTCTGTGTCGCAGGAGATGCTGTTTGTGTACACAGAAAAAAGAATTGGGGACAATACACAGCCCTGGAGAAGTCCCGTTTTCAAAATCATTTGGCTGGACCTAACATTGTTCATCACCACATTCTGAGGCCTGTCAGATAAAAACTCTCTGATCCATAAAATCAGCGTTTTATGAACCTGCAGTGAAGAAAGATGTTCCAGCAGTGTATTATTGTTTACAGTGTTAAAAGCAGATGAGAAGTCCATGAATAAAATCCTTGTATTTGGGAGCTTGGAGTCCTGTTGTTTGGTGACTCTGTCCAGGAGTGTGAGGCTGGCATCCTCCGTACTGCGTGCAGCTCTGTACGCAAACTGGAGAGGGTCGAATTTTTCAGTCAGTTCAGACCTCAATTCATCAACAATAACCCTTTCCATACATTTGCACAAGATGGAGGTCAGGGCAATTCCAAAGTGTTCTGTCAAGTGTTCTTAATATTACATCTTCTGCCTCACAAATGTCGCTTTTCTTCAGCAGATGATAAATATCAAGGAGCAGATGGAGCCACCTGTCCAAGATCAGGAAAAGAACAAAGCGAGTGAAGTGGAGGATGATGAGAAGAAGCAAGTGGAAGAGGGAGAACCATTTAGCAAAGGTGATGATGAAGAAGAAGAAGAGGAGGAGGAGGCAGCAGACACACTGCAGAGCACAGACGCTCAGGAGAAACACCAGCAGGTCCTGAATCTGAATAATGAGGTAGTGAAGATGAGGAAGGAGGTGAAGAGGGTTCGGGCTTTGATCATCCGGAAACTAGCACGTCAGATCGCTGCCCTGAAGAAGAAGAAGGGCAAAGACGCTGAGATTGAGAGACATCAGAGGAGAGCGGCCAGACTGTTGGAGGAGGTCCACATCATGAAGACTCTTTCTCCAGACCAGGTGGGTTTGTGTCAGTAGATCCATCACTTAAAGTCCCACTCCAATGAAAATTGTGTTTCTGACATGTTCTTGTAGCATTTCAGTCATGATGGAGGACATAGATAAAGAAAATCAAGATTAAAACAGTTTTTCGGAGTATGTTTTATATTCAAATTACCAGCTCAGCGTCCACCCTTAGACTGGAAGGTTGTGAGTTCAAATCCTGCCCAAGTCATAACAAAGACTCTAAAAATGGGCTTGACACTTAGCATTACGGGGTTGGATTGGGGAGATGAAACCGCCGCCCCCCTAGAGAAGGCGTCAAATGAACAAATTTCATTTACATAACAACTAATATGATTTTAACTTTTAATCATGTTGAATAAGGAGCAGATTAAAAATGTGGTTTGATACGTACAAACTGATGCATCAACTTACAGCAGGGGCGTCAAACTCAATCACACAAGGGGCCAAAATCCAAAACACACCTTAGGTCATGAGCCGAACAGGATAAACATTATAAAACAACATTTTTAAAACTCTAAAATCATAACTTTTTAATATAGTTATGAACTAGATATATAGCATTACCTGCGATAATGCTAGTGTGAATGCTGTAAGCGGAATTTGGCTGCTGAAGATCCTAGTGCTGAGAGCTGAAAAATGCTGAAGCTGATAGCCAGCGAAAATATTAGCTAAATACCAAATTAGATAAATAAAAATCAATAAATAGGTAAGCCAAAACAGCTAGGATGTAACTGAAAAATAGCTAAACTTTAAAATAGCCCAAAAACCTGAAAAAAGACTAAATTAACCAAAACAGCTAGCGTGTAAATATTAGCTTAAAGGAGCCCTACCATGAACATTATACTTTTTGAGGATTTAAATGCAATTTACTGTTCATTCCTCCCTATAAAGAACCCCAAAGCAGCATTTTGATCCGTTCTTCCATTTAAGCGTAAAAACCTGCACTGTCTGCAGCAGCCCCTCCCATACCCACGAAAACGATGTGCTGACGTAAGATCGATGCCAACAGCTCCCTCCAGGAAGAGTCTGCTCTGACAGCTCCGCCCCCAGACTAACACAACACTCAATTTCTCCACTGTGCTAGTGATGATTAGCACAAAAAACTTTCATTTTAGATGCAGAATACCGTATATCTTCCTGTTGTGTCCTGTCTTCAATAAATTCCAGCTCAAATTGGTGTTTGTTACTTTAGACGTGTCGCTCCTTTAAGACCCCCAAACCTCCGGTCCGGCACAGCCGTGCAGAAGCCGTGTGTGTTGTAGAGCAGTGTAGAGATGGCCAGGCCTACTAAAGATGAATATATCGTATGTGCATCCATCTTTGAAGACGTTTGGATTATCTTAGTGGGAAAAATACAGATATAATGCTTTCTCTGGGATGACATCATTAAATGGACTGCAGCCACACGCAGCGGCAGGCGGAGCTTCAAGAACCGAGTCGTTTTACTTCTGGGTAGGAAAAAACTCATGAAAAATAACTAATATTTCATAAATGATATGTTTCTTAGTGGTCCAAATGTAATATATGATCATATATATGAATATAGTTCACTCTGAAAGGATTCAGAAAATCATGTTATGGCCCCTTTAAATCCAAAACAGCTTAAAAAACGCTTTAAAAAAAGCCAAAATTAGTCCAAATATTAGTCAAACTCCAAAACAGCCTACAAAATGTTAGTAAATGCCAAAACATTCAAAAAAGCTAGCAGAATGCCAAGTGTCTAAACAAAGGAATGCTGGGAGATCAGCACAGGCTTACTCCCATCAAGAGTCAGAACTCAGAGGTGAATTTCTAATGAGCTCCTGCTGGTCTGCAGAAAATGTCTTAGAAAATGACAGTTTTTATTTTATCTTTTAATTTTGTCTAAAATCCACTCGGACGCTTTGAAAATAAATCAAAAGACGATTGGGATGGGACTTTAAGCAGCAAACTGTAAAGACAAGAACCTGATAAGAAATGAATTGACTTTGACATTGATTGACAGGTCACCAAGACAGCTCTACAGAAGAATCTCAACTTTGAGCAGGTGTGCAAAAACCCCAAGTCCAGCATGACTGACCGAGCTCTCGCTCGCATCGCCACCCACCCACAGTTCAGCAAGAAGATCGACGACATCAAAATGTCTGTGAAGGCCTTCGAAGTGGAGCGCTCCAAGGGAGGCGGCAAGGCGAAAGTTCAGAAGGCGGCTCCGCAGTCTGTGAGGAATCAGGAAGAAGAGGAAAAAACCGGAAGTAGTGCCTTGGAAGGCACAGACAGCGAAGAAGAAGAAGAAGAAGAAGAAGAAGAAGAAGAAGAAGAAGAAGAAGAAGAAGAGCCTATTAAAGATGTGAATGACAGAAATGCTGCAAAATCTGAAAAGAAAACTGAAAAAGGATCACCTGCTGCTGCTGCTGCTCAAAGTACAAAACCGTCTTTGATTGTAGGACCAGAGCCGGTCCACAGTGCTGACGTTACCAAAATCACTGACAGCAAATCTGCTGAAAAAGATTCTAATCTGCAGTCTGCCGCCGCGCCGGCCCAGAGGACAGCTGAGGACGACGAGACCGACGCCGAGTCAGCAGGCGGCGAGGAAAAAGAATACTTCGATGACAGCACGGAGGAACGTTTTTACAAGCAGTCTTCCCAGTCTGAAGACAGCGACGACGATGACTTCTTTCTAGGAAAAGTCAGCAAATTGAAGAAGAGAAGGAAAAAGCCAAAAACGAATGAAGTGGAGAAGGAGCCTGGAGGGAAAAAGGACTCATCAGAGGGTGGAGACAAACTCCAGAGGGAGCTGGACGAGCTGGAGTCCAGGCTAAAACCCAAAACCACCTCTCTTCAGTCTGTTTTCTGCTCCTCCCTGGCCAGGAGGAAGGGAGGTGGGGGCGAAGACAAACAAAAAGGGTTTGGTAAATTTAAGGGCCAGAAGAAAGTCGGTGGTCGTCCGGATAAAGATTTTCCCCATCAAAAGCAGGAGAAAGGATCTAACAAATACAGCAAGCCCTGTCCAGGAAAGAGCTTGCCAGAATCAAACACCAGAGGGTTTCCATCTTCCCAAAGAGGGGTGGGGCGAGGCAGGCGGGAGGCTCCACGGCAACAGGAGACAAAGCCTGGAGGCGTGTCCTCCTCTCAGCCAGCGCTCCATCCGTCCTGGGAGGCCAGCAGGAGGAGAAAGGAGCAACAGGGACAAATCCTGGCCTTTCAGGGGAAGAAGATTAAGTTTGATGATGATGACTGAGACATCACTAAATGGAATTGGTTCTAGTGTAAGGAACTGTTGATGGTTTCATTCATAATCCCAGTGATTCCAAGTTATGATTCTGATTCTGGATCCTCTGCAAAAGTGGATTCTTTTTGATTCCATCAAATGCAGCCGTTCTGTAATTACCTGTTTTGTTTGTTGTTCCGTTTGTTGGACTTCTTTTACTCAAGTTGTTTAGTATTTTTAAAAGACTAATATTTCAAGTTCAAGTGTGTTTTTTCGTAAATGCATCA
>NC_050522.1:1490123-1493853 GCF_002922805.2 Oryzias melastigma | reverse complement strand
CTGCAAAGAAACAAAATATAAATAATATTGTTATGGTATACTGAGAAGTAAATAAACTAATAATCGTTAACATTATTTACCTGGATATAAATGACAAGATTTAGTAAACAAGCCATAAATAAACAGAAGCTAAGTAATACAAAGGGTTAAACAAGCCTTTGTTAGTAATCCAAATAGATTTACATGTCTCTGGCTCCCTCTATCCCTCTAGAGGGCAAGAATGCAAACCAGAATAATATGAGTTTGATGCTTTCAGCATCTATTATTTATGGCACTACCCAGTAAAGCCACAAGAGGGCAGCATTTGTAACTCATGGCAATACCCAGTACAGCCACAAGAGGGCAGCATCTATTATTTATGGCAATACCCAGTATAGCCACAAGAGGGCAGCATCTATCATTTATGGCAAGACCCAGTAAAGCCACAAGAGGGCAGCATCTGGAACTCATGGCAATACCCAGTTAAACACCAGGAGAGCAGCATTAGTAACTCATGAGAATATCCAATAGAGCATACCCATCTTTAGCATTTTCATGTGTGAAAGAATGTGTAAAACCCATAGACTGTACATAAGAATAATTATTATTTTTACAGTCAATGGCAAAACTCGCAGATTGCATAAAATAACTGGGAAAAAAATAGTTTTTTTTTTAGGCCTTTGTTCATGTATAAACCTCATGGAAAAAATGTTAGAAATTGGCATGCTATAAAAAAATGGTGGAGACGAAAAAAATTAAATACAAAATTTGCAGAGGAAAATCAACTCAAAATAAAAACTTTGCAATGCGTAGGATAATTATGATTGTTAGGCCACTTGAAAAAATGAGAAGAGTAGCCTGATTGAAAAATATGGTTTATTAATGTTGTGTTTTCCATTTACATGCACGAGTAAACTGTACAAAATGATGTCAAGGTTAATTAATTGTTCAGTATTCAACAATATTTGTTGGGTTCCATAGAACTGTATTGTCACTTATGTCGCACTGTAGTTGCAACAAGAGGACAGCATCTGTAACTCATGGCAATACCCAATAAAGCAACAAGAGGACAGCATCTGTAACTCATGGCAATACCCAGTAAAGCCACAAGAGGGCAGCATCTATTATTTATGGCAATACCCAGTATAGCCACAAGAGGGCAGCATCTATTATTTATGGCACTACCCAGTAAAGCCACAAGAGGGCAGCATCTGTGATTTATGGCAATACCCAGTATAGCCACAAGAGGGCAGTATCTATTATTTATGGCACTACCCAGTAAAGCCACAAGAGGGCAGCATCTGTGATTTATGGCACTACCCAGTAAAGCCACAAGAGGGCAGCATTTGTAACTCATGGCAATACCCAGTACAGCCACAAGAGGGCAGCATCTATTATTTATGGCACTACCCAGTAAAGCCACAAGAGGGTAGCGTCTGTGATTCATAGCAATACCCGGTAAATCCAAAAGAGGGCAGCATCTATTAATTATGGCAATACCCAGTAAAACCACAAGAGGGCAGCATCTGTTATTTATGGCTATACCCAGTAAAGC
The DNA here is from genome assembly GCF_002922805.2 of Oryzias melastigma. Taxonomy (NCBI): domain Eukaryota; kingdom Metazoa; phylum Chordata; class Actinopteri; order Beloniformes; family Adrianichthyidae; genus Oryzias; species Oryzias melastigma. The sequence goes on along the minus strand of NC_050522.1, from coordinate 1,492,319 downwards.
CACATGAGGGCAGCATCTGTAACTCATGGCAATACCCAGTAAAACCGCAGGAGAGCAGCATTAGTAACTCATGAGAATATCCAATAGAGCAGGGGTGGCCAACACTGGTCCTCAAGAGCCTCAACCCTGCCTGTTTTCCAGCTCTCCCTGGACTGATTGATGCTGACAATTGAAATCAGGTGTGTTCAGTCAATCAGGATGTGGAATCATTTACGTCAACTAATCACCAGGAAGCTGGTCAGGGAGAACTAGAAAACAGGCAGGGTTGAGGCTCCTGAGGACCAGGGTTGGCCACCCCTGCAATAGAGCATACCCATCTTTAGCATTTTCATGTGTGAAAGAATGTGTAAAACCCATAGACTGTACATAAGAATAATTATTATTTTTACAGTCAATGGTAAAACCGCAGATTGCATAAAGTAACGGGGATAAAAAAGGTTTTTTATTTTTTACCCTTTGTTCATGTATAAACCTCATGGAAAAATGTTAGAAATTGGCACGCTATAAAAAAATAGTGGAGACGAAAAAAATTAAATACAAAATTGGCAGAGGAAAATCAACTCAAAATAAAAACTTTGCAATGCGTAGGTTAATTATGATTGTTAGGCCACTTGAAAAAATGAGAAGAGTAGCCTGATTAAAAAACATGGTTTATTAATGTTGTGTTTTCCATTTACGTGCACGAGTAAACTGTACAAAATGATGTCAAGGTCAATTAATTGTTCAGTATTCAATAATTTTTGTTGGGTTCCATAGAACCGTATTATCACTTATGTCGTACTGTAGTTGCAACAAGAGGACAGCATCTGTAACTTATGGCAATACCCAATAAAGCCACAAGAGGGCAGCATCTGTAACTCATGGCAATACCCAGTAAAGCCACAAGAGGGCAGCATCTGTAACTCATGGCAATACCCGGTAAAGCCACAAGAGGGCAGCATCTGTAACTCATGGCAATACCCAGTAAAGCCACAAGAAGGCAGCATCTATTATTTATGACAATACCCAGTATAGCCACAAGAGGGCAGCATCTATTATTTATGGCACTACCCAGTAAAGCCACAAGAGGGCAGCATTTGTAACTCATGGCAATACCCAGTAAAGCCACAAGAGGGCAGCATCTATTATTTATGCCACTACACAGTAAAGCCACAAGAGGGGAGCGTCTGTGATTCATGGCATTTCCCGGTAAATCCACAAGAGGGCAGCATCTATTATTTATGGCTATACCCAGTAAAGCCACAAGAGGGCAGCATCTGTAACTCATGGCAATAGCCAGTAAAACCGCAGGAGAGCAGCATCTATTATTTTTGGTAATACCCAGTAAAGCCACAAGAAGGCAGCATTTATTATTTATGACAATACCCAGTATAGCCAAAAGAGGGCAGCATCTAATATTTTTGGAACTACCCAGTAAAGCCACAAGAGGGCAGCATTTGAAACTCATGGCAATACCCAGTAAAGCCACAATTATTTTTTACCCTTTGTTCATGTATAAACCTCATGGAAAAAATATAAGAAATTGGCATGCTATAAAAAAAATGGTGGAGACGAAAAAAATAAAAATAGGCAGAGGAAAATCAACTCAAAATAAAAAATTTGCAATGCGTAGGTCAATTATGATTGTTTTGTTTAATATTTGAAATAGGCCACTTGAAAAAATAAGAAAAGTAGCCTAATTAAAAAATATGGTTTTTAAATGTTGTGTTTTCCATTTACATACATGAGTAAACTATACAAAATGATGTCAAGGTTTATTAATTGTTCAGTATTCAACAATATTTGTTGGGTTCCATAGAACCGTATTGTCACTTATGTCGCACTGTAGGTGCAACAAGAGGACAGCATCTGTAACTCATGGCAATACCCAGTAAAGCCACAAGAGGGCAGCATTTGTAACTCATGGCAATACCCAGTACAGCCACAAGAGGGCAGCATCTATTATTTATGGCACTACCCAGTAAAGCCACAAGAGGGGAGCGTCTGTGATTCATGGCAATACCAGGTAAAACCGCAGGAGAACAGCATTAGTAACTCATGAGAATATCCAATAGAGCATAATCATCTTTAGCATTTTCATGTGTGAAAGAATGTGTAAAAACCCATAGACTGTATATAAGAATAATTATTATTTTTACAGTCAATGGTAAAACCGGGCTGCACGGGGGCGTAGTGGTTAGCGCTCTTGCCTCACAG
>NC_050522.1:1487394-1489325 GCF_002922805.2 Oryzias melastigma | reverse complement strand
AAATAATATATTTTATGTAATAAATATTGTCATTCTCCTTACAAAATTTTACATTCACAAATGTAAATTCACGCACATCAAACCCTTTCCCCCTGTTTTATTGAAAGAAATTGAATCTGAGTTTTTACTATTTCCAGAAGCTCCCATCCTAAAGCAAATATCTGTCATGATGCCTTTGTAAAATGTAATATATTTCTGTAGTTGTATTTGTTATCCCCCTGGCATGTTATATCTCTATGTTATCTCTCTCTTTCAAATAAAGTTCTAAAAAAAAAAAAAAATGGATTACGCAACCAACTGCAATATTTGGTGTCTTTTAAAAGCACAAAAATGAAAACAAACACCCCCCACATTGCTTTTTTGTCATTTATTGGCCGTGTGTATTTTTTAAGAACATTTATTTACCTGAATTGAACAGTTTTGGGATTAGAAAAAAAAAGAAAGAAACAAATATCTCCCAGTGGGATTCGAACCAGTAATCTGTTGATTGCTAGCGCGGGAGGTTAACCGCTAGGCCACCTAGACACCAGAAGTACTTCACACAACTTTGTGGAGATATTAGATGGATTACGCAACCACCTGCAATATCTGGTGTCTTTTAAAAGCACAAAAATGAAAACAAACACCCCCACATTGCTATTTTGTCATTTATTGGCCGTGTGTATTTTTTAAGAACATTTATTTACCTGAATTGAACAGTTTTGGGATTAGAAAAAAAAGAAAGAAACAAATTCGTCCCCAGTGGGATTCGAACCAGTAATCTGTTGATTGCTAGCGCGGGATTTTACCCGCTAGGATACCTAGAAACCGGAAGTGCGTCACACAGCTTTGTGCAGATATTAGATGGATTACGCAACCAACTGCAATATTTGGTGTCTTTTAACAGCACAAAAATGAAAACAAACACCCCCCACATTGTAATTTGTTCATTTTTTGGCCGTGTGTCTTTTTTAAGAACATTTATTTACCTGAATTGAACAGTTTTGGGATTAGAAAAAAAAAAGAAAGAAACAAATTCGTCCGCAGTGGGTCTTGAACCAGTGGGACTTGAACCGGTAATCTGTTGATTGCTAGCGCGGGACTTTACCCGCTAGGCTACCTAGAAACCGGTAAGATATCACACAGCTCTGCGCACATATTACATGGATTACGCAACCACCTGCAATATCTGGTGTCTTTTAAAAGCACAAAAATCAAAACAAACACCCCCCACATTGCTATTTTGTCATTTATTGGCCGTGTGTATTTTTTAAGAACATTTATTTACCTGAATTGAACAGTTTTGGGATTAGAAAAAAAAAAGAAAGAAACAAATTCGTCCCCAGTGGGATTCGAACCAGTAATCTGTTGATTGCTAGCGCGGGATTTTACCCGCTAGGATACCTAGAAACCGGAAGTGCGTCACACAGCTTTGTGCAGATATTAGATGGATTACGCAACCAACTGCAATATTTGGTGTCTTTTAACAGCACAAAAATGAAAACAAACACCCCCCACATTGTAATTTGTTCATTTTTTGGCCGTGTGTCTTTTTTAAAAACATTTATTTACCTGAATTGAACAGTTTTGGGATTAGAAAAAAAAAAAGAAAGAAACAAATTCGTCCGCAGTGGGACTTGAACCGGTAATCTGTTGATTGCTAGCGCGGGACTTTACCCGCTAGGCTACCTACAACCCGGAAATACTTTACATAGCTTTGTGGCATAGAGTTAGGCTCTGTCCAAGTTCAGGTTCTGCGTCCTCCCGAGGCCGTGGCCTTCGCGTTCTCCGATGTCCGGGTCCTTCGTTAGCGGGTATACCGGATGTTAAGTGCAGTGAATTTGGGCGGTCTAGCCTTGGTTTTTTTTTTTATACCTTTATTGAACAAACAAAACAACGAACGCTGTTTTAACGTTGCTAGCTAGTTTCCTGTAGCCTGGCCACCGTGAGTT
>NC_050522.1:1482141-1487324 GCF_002922805.2 Oryzias melastigma | reverse complement strand
TGGAGCAGATCCATCACCACCGCCGGCACTTGTTGGTATTTTTCCGGCGGAGACAAAACGATCGCAGGTACTGTGTACAAACGCAAAAAACATCTACGAGCTCTTTTACATATTAACTTTAGCTAGTTTAATTGAAATAATTATTTAGCAACACTATTACAGGTTGTAAAATATACAAATACTGAATTTGTGGGTTTGTGGATTATTCAAGTTTTGTTTATTTCACAAGTTATTGCAGTAAATGTAACTTAGTACAAGTACCTACACTTTTCTGAGAATAAAAAACATGTACCAAATAACTACAATGGGTTCTTATTTTATTAATCATACTACAATAGTGTTAAATGTTAATTTTATCTTCAGACTTTTGTTGCAGAAATTAATTAAATGTTTTTATTTGAAAATTTGATTTGAAATCAGTAAAAGTAGTATTTCATTATTCTCACTAATGAAAACATTATTCTCATGTTCACATACGTGTAATGATGTTTTATAGTTTAATAAAAAAAATACTTAAAACCACATATTTTTTAATATAAAAGTATTTCTTATGTATTTCTTTTTAACTAGACAAGACCCCTATAATGCAGAATCAACCAGTCTCTCAATCCTGGAGCTGTTTGTCCAACAGTGAAGACCCAAGACCAGACTTCAGAATGAACAGGAACTCTCCTGGAGTCTTCCTGAACCTCCTTGATCAGGATCGGTGACATTGGCATTCTCCTGCAAGTGCTGGAGCTGCATCACACTTCTGTACCTCATGTAAGTGAACACACTGAAGTTTTTCAATGTTATTTGGAATATATTTATATACATTTAAATGTATATATTGCAGGTTGTCACAGCGTGTGCCATCCTCCACAACATCTGCCTCTGTGCTGACGACACCGAGGCCCCAGAGGAAGATGTGGAGGTGATGATGATGAGGACGCTGGTTTGGAGGTCACAGTGATGCTCTCTGGCAGGACCAACTACCGGCTGAGGTTTCTGCCCTGGGGGAGGTACCACCTTGATTACTGGTAACAGATAATTAAATAAGAGATTTTTTTTTCCAAGTTTTTTTTCCAAAGCCTTTACATGCATTATATTATATTTATGGATCATCTTTGGTCATGCAGCATCCGTCCACAGCCAGCCCTGCAAACCCTGAAGATGGACGATGCCGTCTACAGTGAAGATGCATCCTGAAATTCAATCACCACCCAGAAAGTTCCAGCCCGGGTCTCAGTTGAAGCCCCCCCCGTCCATGTCGACTATCTTTGTAAATAGTTGGAAATAAAAGTTACAATTAATCCATGACAATCACTGTGTTTGATTTAGATCTTTATTTAAATTAACAAAACAAAAACAAACATGTTTAATATATCAAACATAAACTTCATTTATTTATTATCAGACATCTAAGGATTTTAACAGCAATTCTTTCCAGCAGACTAAAGTTGGTCAAAAGTTACCCTCCTCTCTCGTGCGCTCTGCTCTTCTGCCTCATGTCCTCTGCTTAGGTCTAGAAGCTCATCACTGTTTCTCCTTCCTTCTCTTTCTTCACTCTCCTCTCTTTCACTCACTGCTGTACTTCTCCAGCAGATCCATTTTCTCCAGGATTGTCCTGAAAAACACAGAAAACAAAGCAGGAGAGATGACAGGTTTAATCCCTCTCAAAAATGTTTCACATTAAAACACAAAAACACTCAACTCTACAGTAATGTCACCAACTCTGTTGTTATTGAGCTCCTGCCCTGTTTGTTTGGCAGCTAACCCTGTTTCAGCTACTTTTCTGCTCACCTGATCAGGTGTGTTCAGTCAATCAGAAACGGAGCTCATCCAATCCAGCTAATCAGGAATTACTGAAGCAGGGCAGTGGAGTTCACGAAGAACAGGGTCGTTGACGCCGGCTCTATTGTGATGAAGACGTATATAAATGTACGATTTGCCAAAGCAGATGGAAAAAATTTGGCGCCAGTAAAAAGATGATCATTTTCACCCCGGAGCTTTATAATTACTGCCGTCTAAAATTACATAAAATTAGGTTTTTATTGTTTTTCGTTTTTATCAAGAAAGAACAAAAGCGAACGACCGAAGAACAGCAGCAGGATCTAGCATACGAGCCGAGACCGCCATATAAGCACTTCTGTTGTAACATTTCAGATCAAAATAACGTTTAAATGTTTTATGTTAATCATAAAAACCATAAACTTATCAGTATTATCGGTATTATTATTGCTAAGAATCAAATCAACAGATGCTGTAAAAACTTGGAACCAATAATTGATAAGACAAAAAAACGCTTCAATCAATGGCTCCAAAGGGACTTGACTTTAAAGGGAAGGGTCTGGATCTCTAAAGCAGAAGCCTTATTTAGCATCACCTGCGTTAATGCTAGTGTGAATGTTGTAAGCTGAATTTGCCCGCTGAAGATGCTGAAAATGATAGGTAAAAACGCTGAAGCTGATAGCTGACAACGCTGAAGCTGAAAACACTGATACACATAGCCAGCCAAAATATTAGCTAAGTGCCAAATTAGCCTAAAAATAATAATAAAAAAACATAACTTTTTCTAAATATATAGAATTGCCTGCAATAATACTAGTATGAATGCTGTAAACTGAATTTGGCCGCTGAAGATCCTGAAATTGATGGCCAAAAATGCCGAAGTTGATAGCCAGCCAAAATATTAGCTTAATCTCAAGTTAGACAAAAAAAAAAATAGGTTAGCCAAAACAGCTAGCATGTAGCTGAAATATTACCCAAACTCCAAAATAGCCCCAAAAAATTGTCGTAAATGCTGTAAAAATATATTTATTCAAAATTATACAAGTTAGAAATAAATGCAAGATGACATCGGGCCCTTAATAACAATAAAATAAACTGATCTGGAGGGCTGGATCCGGCCCCTGGGCCTTGACTTTGGCAAATGCGTTTTACAGTCACATCAGCTGGACCCTGTTCACGTCCAATGCACACCTTCATATCTCACAATGTTCTTTTTTCATACAAATAATTTAAAGTGCTTGGAGACTCAATGTTTTCGTTCTGTTGGTTTTAAATCCTGTGAACATGTCAAAGTGAACATTCTCCTGAATCTTAAAGACAGAGAGCCACACGGAGAATGAGCCAGTGAGACCTGCTGAGGATGACCACGTCTGATTAGTTTCCTGCTTCAGGGTCACTCCTTGAGATTTGAAGAGGCATGTTTTGCTCAGTATTTCAAAAACTATGAAGTTTATGAATATGAAAAATGCAACCAGTAATGTCCTGAACAAGCTGAAGGTTTTGATATCAATATTACTGAAATCACTGAAAGTGAGTTTTTTGTGCCGAAAAACGTACAGAAAGGAGCAGGAGAATCACTATAGTGAATGTTTACTTAGCATTCACACAATAAAGAAAAACAGGATCACAATAGTGTGAATGCTTTAAGTATCCATTCACACAATTAATGCTATTTAAGTAATCCTTACTTCAAAAATTATTATTTTAGTTTTTCTTCAGACAGAGTGCCACCTGTGTGTTAGATTTCGTTGTAATCACTTGATATATGATATAAAATAATTGTGCTAACTCTTTCATCTGCAGAGGTTTAAAAAATATCTGCAGCCTTTTGTCTGTAGTTTAGAATGAATGCTAAAACAGAAGTCACAGAAAAGATCATAGTGCAAAAAATCTCAGTAGTCGGTGTGAGGCGGAAAGTCTGATTTTATTTTCAAAATAAAATTTAAATCCTTTCAGTAAAAGGGCTCGAGTTGTTATGTCTCCTCAGAGTAAAGTCAAATCGCAGCTTTACTAAACCATAAATTATATAATGTTTAAAATTAGCTTCTTTATCGCCTACAGATGTTGGTATTTGCGCGAACCTTAATCACATACTTTTGTTTTGAAAAGAAGTATTGGGAAGTTTAAACATCCGGTACCTCATCGTGACTTCCGGCTCAGTGGACCTTTGGCTGCACGCTGATCTCCGCGCAACGTTTCCATTTGGCGCAGTCGGAACCGCAGCAGTACGGTGGAGAAGTTGTGCTAAACAGTTTTTACCGCTGACAGAAAGCCGCTCTGCAGGCGCGAGGTGAGCGCGCGTGCGTGGGCGGGAGGAGGGGCCGGGCCGTCCCCGCTAGCAAACATCCCTCAGAGAAGCTAACCTGATGTAAACAGCGACTGAAGATAGAAACTCGTTTTTCTCTTCCGTCATGGAACTTGAATGGCACCGCGTTGTCTCAATACGTAGAAAAAACAACAACTTTCCGTCAAAAATGCTAACATTTTTGTTGTTGTAAAAGTTCTTAAGGGCTGTACGTCTTGGCACGTGAATCTAGCTCCAGAACTCTCTTGGTACTGGTTTTGTTAGGAGCTCTTCCGATCCAGAAGTGCTCATCTTGGACCGTCTGCTCCAAGACTGCCACATTAGACCGAGTCTGAATCAGAGCCAGAGCGACATCATCCTCCAGACTGACCTGTAAAACGTGCTATTTACATCACGGGTAGCCACGTGACCACACTGGCGAGCATCCAGAACATGCAACAAACAATGAGTCCAGATTCCTCATATGCTAAGTGGATCATTGGGTTAGTGGAGTAGATGCTGCACTGACTGACTAACTTCTTTTGGCGGAGGTGGTATGATGATGAGGGGCTGTTACTCTCATACTGTAGAACATGGTCTGTGCTGAGAGCTAACAAGATGAGATTCTGTGGCCATCGATCCCATACCTTCATTCTCAGAGACCAAAGTGCCCTCAGAGACGGGACTTCAATGCCTTAAGCATGACAGGTCAAATAGAAATGTTCACACTGGACTGATATTCCTGATGACACCTATAGGATAGATCCGGAGGTGTGCGGGCATGTTGACTAAAGTTTATTCTAGAATCCAGGCTGTGGTTCTTCCTCGTGTTACTGAACTTCCTGTTTAACACCGAACATGTTTCTGGTTACCTCTAAATAACACAATATATGACACACTGCAGTTCTTCACTTGTTAACACAGTCAACATGATTCTTCTGATGTGGAGAAAAGCGATGCACTACGTTACTAGGGCTGTACCGAGTTTCCAGGTGCTCGGATACTCGCAATCTGCTCCCACAAATTTGAGTAAGAATATTCTCAACGTCCAACATCGCTGATTTTCAATCTTTATAAACATATTAGAGTGTAGTAAAATGCTATCTTGGGGTGATGTATTTTTTTTCTG
>NC_050522.1:1466816-1481979 GCF_002922805.2 Oryzias melastigma | reverse complement strand
AATATTCCCAACGTCCAAGATCGCTGATTTGCAATCTTTATAAACATATTAGAGTGTAGTAAAATGCTATCTTGGGGTGATGTATTTCTGTTCTGAAATGAAGAATAATGATGGATTTTAAATGTATTAACTGAAACAAAACCAAAAGAGCAGCACTACTGTCACCGGAAGTAAATAAATCTTTGTGTCGGTTAAGCTTCCTGTTTTCAAAGTAAAACTAGCAAGTGCTTTTTTTCTGTTCAAAACTGAGGCCAAAGTTCTGCTCACTGATAAACTTACGAAAAAAAATGAATCAACATTTAATCAACAGTAGTTTGGTTATGGTAACTCTTCAACAGTAAACGCAATTAGAGTAACTTCAGCAGATTCTGAGGCTGAAGAGCGTGAATCAATGTGAATCAGCTGATTCTGCTGCAGGAAAAAAACAACTTTTTTCAAACGGGCTCTGCACCAATATGTAATGCTTAGAACCAGGGTCTGCAACCTGCGGCTATTTTATCTTTCCATGGTGGCTCTCCGGCTGAAGAAAAAAATTAAAAATAGTAATTTAAAAAAAAAAGTAGAATTTAGCTTCTGTTTTAGCAACATGGTAATGTTTTTGACTAATTTAGTTTAGTGATTAATTTTATGCTAATTTTGAGTTCAGCTAGAAGTTAAGCAACAAGCTTAATTAAGCTTTTTTTTGCTAATTTGGCCTCTACTAACGGTAAAAGGTAAAAAAAAAATAAATCCCATTTTGAGACATGCTAGTTTCTTTTTATATTTTTGCTTTTGTTCATAAAACAAAAACTTCACATAATTCATTTACTAAAAAATAAAAGAACAATAAGATTGTCTTGAATGGAAATCCAATTGTCTTAAAGGCTAAAGTAAGTCCATGCGGCTCCTTCTAGGTTTAGATCAGTAGAAAACGAGCCCAAATGGCTCTTTTACGGTTAAAGGTTGCGACCCCTGCCAGGGAACCTAAAATGTTGAAGAACTCTGAGGATGGAAAAACCAGGGAGAACATTGTCAAGTTTTGTAGTTAAATGATCGAAACCAACAATTATTTTTATGTTGTTTATGTTACTGCTGAACTTAACCAAAAGGTTGACAAAAAAATAAAATGAAATACAAAATAAATACAACTTGTTTAAAATGACAAACACCATCTCTTTCTATTTAAATCGTTGTGTTTTTTCAGTTTTGTTGATTCTGATCTCCCGCTCTAAATCAAGGTATAAATGGTGGTGATTTAATGCAAATTATTTCAACTTTCATCCATCCAGTAAAAATACACACACATAGAAAAAAACATTATATTAAAAGTAAGAATTGTGGTTTGATTCGTGAATCGTTGAGCTTGATTTGTGATTTAAATCGGATCGATACTCAAGCAATGATCCACAGCACTACACGTTACTAACGTAGAGTGTTGTAAAATGGTGCAAGGCTGCTTTTCTCCGCTTCAGAATCAGGATACGTGTCTCAACAGTTGGAGAGTTACAGTTATTGAAAGAACGTCAACATACCTGTACTGTGTACATGGGCCCCGAAAAAATGTATCTGATCATGATAAACAATTACATTCGTTAGACATTTAATTGAAGTAAATCATTTTGACATGTGCAGAACTATCTAAAATACCAGAAAGAGGAAGCAGCAGAGTTCTGTTGTAAACAAACATGGCTACAGTTAACATGTAGGGAGATGATCTTCTGAGCATGCTTTTATTTTTGATGTTTTTGAAAATGACTATTCACATGCAATTTTTTTAAATTCGTGGAGCCAGAGCTGAACTTTTGTCTTGGCTGCACGAACCTGGAAAAAGTGTAAAAGTACGTATTTTAGGGGACCAACAACAACATTTATTTAGCCTTGGATTCACTTAAAATATGTGTGAGCAAAGCGGCAATGTGCATCTCGTGTGTTACATGTGAATAACATCAGTCTCTATTTTTTTTCTGGAAACAATTTTACAAACTGAACAGTGTAAATTTGGCCATAGAGAGAGAGAGAGAGAGAGAGAGAGAGATCAGGATGATCATTTCTTCTTTCCAAGCTCTATAACTTTAGACCCCCCTCCGAACAAGAGTAGAAGCAATCTAGCCCAGGAGTCTGCAACCAGCGGATCTGGAGCCACTTGTGGCTCTTTTACCTCTTCATAGTATACATGTGTCAAAGTCAAGGCCCGGGGGCCGGATCCGACCCTCTGGGTAACTCTATCCAGCCCTCCAGATCATTTTATTTTATTGTTATTAATGTCTCGATGTTATCTTGAGCTCATTTCTAACTTGTATGATTTTGACAAAATATATTTTTATGGAGAGTAAAATATTGAAAGTTATTTAAGGTTTAAGTTGATTTATTCTGGAATAATATTCCAGCCTTTTCATTATTCATAATTATAATAAAAAGCTAAGGGTTTAAAGTTAAAAAATTGGCATTCTGCTAGATTTTTGGACTATTTTGGCATTCACTAAGTTTTTTTGTTTTTCGGCTGTTTGGAGTTTAGCTAATACCTACATGCTAGCTGTTTTGGCTAATTTAGGGGTTTTTCAGTTTTTTTTAGGCTGTCTTGGACTGTAGCCATTTTTTTAGCTACATTGTAGCTGTTTTGGCTAACCTAAGTTTTTTTTTAGGCTAATTTGGCATTTAGATTATATTTTAGCTGGATATCAGCTTCAGCAGTTTCAGCTTTCAGTGTCATTATCTTCATCTATCAGCACTAGCATCTACAGTGGCAAATGCTATATATTGAGTTCATAATTATGTTAAGTTACAGTTTTATAAATGTAGTTTTAGAGTGTTCAATAAACGTTTATCCTATTCGGCCCGCGGCCTAACATGTCTTTTAGATTTTGGCCCCTTGTGTGATTGAGTTTGACACTCCTGCTATATTGGCTCTCTGGCTAAAGAGAAATAAAATAATATTATTGTTTTTATTTTAGATCAGTTAAGTTTATACATTTGTGGCTGAGGAGCAGCTCAATGATGAACTATGTAAAGATTTTTACATTCCTGATGACTTGAAAAGGTCTTGTTTGCACTTTGCTTCCACCAAAATACACAACATACTAAGCAAAACTTTGGTAAAAAGTCTGAATTTTTTTTGTGACTTTAAGGCACATATTATCTTATGCTGTCCAGAGCTGCACCGATATGATCCAGTTTGGCACAAGGCGTCTTTTATTTTGAAAGGAAATTATATAATTCTCTCGAATGTAAAAAATAATTTCACATGTCGAGAAAGTACTCGTTTCCTTTAAAATGCATCTGTTTTTATCCATGCCACAAAATAAGCACAACTCACATTTATGATTAAAAAAATACATTATAATGAATGCACAGCAGTATCAAAACCTCCTTCTAGGCTTTGATCAGCAGAAAACGAGCCCAAATGTCTCTTTTACTGTTAAAGGTTGCCGACCCCTGGTGTAGCCGTTGGTCTGCTCAAATTCAAATGATTGCTTGCACGGCTTCACAGGACTGTTTGGCATTTCCGCATTTAAAATCTCACACACTGTCCTGAAGCTGCCACTCTGCTGGGTAACACAGATCTCCAGAGTCCGGCAGCTTGCTTGTGCGGTGCTGCCGGTTGGACCACGCTCTGAAGCCTCTTCTGGAGAACACACCGTCTGCGCATGACGTTAAAGCCAGCACAATAATGACCCACAATCAAAGATCTATCTCAATCAGAAGAGAATTTTGTTTCAAATGAGTCTGATCGGGTCAGAATATTCTGATTGGCGTGTTTACATAAAGAATTTTTATTCTGATTAAGCTTTTAATCCGATTACTTGTGTCCATGTATACACAGCTTCATGCTGAAGCTTTGATCTTAAAGGTTTAAGTGAAGAAACAGTTGAAAGCTCCTAAAAAGGTTCCTAAAATATTTTTCTATTATCAAACAGCAGAAGAAGAAGCAGTTTCGTGGGACTTTTTAGCTTGCAATTAACCCATAAAAGCATGTTCTCCAAATGCTTGTCCATTCAACAGAAAAACGCATTCTGCTTGGTTAAAACTTATAGTTTAACAAACAAATGTCACTGCTGTTAATGTATGAAGTTGGAGACATTTTCTGCTCTTCTTGAAGGCTGGAGCTGGACATTGGTTTCACTCTGGATCCTGAGGATGATGGGTACATCCTGCAGTCAGAAGGTGAGAGTCTCGGGATCATAAAGCAAAGCAGTCAAACTTTTTTGTGGCTGTTGCATGAAAAAGCCTGAACAAGTGTCAGGTTTTAGGTTATGTTTGAAAAGAACCACTTCTTAATATGTTTTCCGATTCTGATTGAGAAATCCTCTTTTTTTTTTGTACCCGATGGCTAACCTGCAGCCGCGCAGCAGCCCTACCACAGGTCGCGCTACGACTCGTCTCTGGGTCTCCTGACATCGAAGTTTGCAGACATGTTGAGGCACAGCCCTGACGGGATTCTGGAACTCAACGTGGTCTGTCAGAAGCTCGGCGCGCCGAAGAGGCGCGTTTATGACATCACCAACGTGTTGGAGGGGATCCGGCTCATCAGAAAGAAGTCTAAAAACCACGTTCAGTGGTTGTAAGTACAGTGACAGGAAACACTTCTAATTATATTTCATTATCTGCTGATATAAGAAGTTTTTGAGAAAACACAAACACCTGCACAGATTTAAAGCAGAGGAACTTTTCCATCATGACTGAAGATGTGGATGTTCCCTCATTGGGAGCAGATGTAATTTATTGAGAAGACTGAAACGGCTGGATCTTTCTGTGACTTGTGTCCAGGGGAGGAAATGCGAGTCTGCTGTTGAATGGTACGCTGACTAGTCTGGAAAAGGAGGAGAAGAACCTGGACAACCTCATTGAGGACTGTGCCTGCCAGATCAAAATGCTGCGGGAAAACCACCTGATGCACAGATATCCTTTCATCAGAAGATTCAGTTTCTGACTCCTCAAAGTCCCCCTCTGATGAAAATCCTGTTTTGTTTTTTTTTAGTTAATATGTCTGTGTGGCATTTTTCTTATGAAAGAGAACAAATGTAATGAGAAATCATTTTGCATTTCCGAGTATTTCTCATTTTGAATCTCTGTCAAACTGTCACAGACAGGCTCTGAAACTTTGCAACTTTAGTCGGTTACGTGAGTGGAAATTTCCTGAACTTTTAGGAAACCTTTTCCAAAATGATATTTTAAAACCTTTTCAGAACTATCTGAAAAGGTTTTTAAGGTTTTTAAGCTTTAAAGGTGAATAATCTGTAACTGTCTAACAGTTTATTGTGAAAGATGAGCTTCAAATGAACAGAGAAAGTTTGTTTTATTTCTCTTAAGTCAATATTAACAAGTGTTGAAATCTGTATAATTACACCCGGAGAAAAAGCCGGCAAAAAGGTCAAAGAGAGAAGAAACGGAGGGGAAAAAGGTTGAAAGCTCAAAACGGGGGGTTCCGATCGAGGACTTCCGGCCAATGATTTTCAGGCGCTAATGATGTTTTTTTTGCGGCGGATCCAGCGGGGGGCGGAACTTACGGCTATTAATTCTCAAGCGCCATGTTTTTCTCTGTCGCCAGATTCTCTTGAAACCATACGGCTGGACATTACCAATATTGCTTGATATTTCTATGTAGCAACAGTGAAGATAGCGAGACACAGAAGGGGGTCTTCTCAGCTACAATAGCCACACCCCCCCCGCAACGAGATTTTGATGACATTTAGGTTGTGGGATTTTGGTTAAAAACGTCATTAAATCACTACTTCAAAGTAAAAAACTGAAACATTGGATCAATAATCAAAAGCTCTGTAATTTGTTACATTTAAAATGATACGTTTTTATAAAATTGAAGTTTTGAGTTGATGGTTTACTCAACTCAATATTTTATTTGATAGAAACGAAGATTTTAAATGTAACAAATTACAGAGCTTTCGTTATTTGATCAAACGTTTCAGTTTTTACAGTGTGGACATTTTTTTTTTATATTAAAATAAATTGTCATGAGGAATTTAAGAAATATTTGGTTCTGAAACGTTCCAGAAAACTTGTACTGTGCTGTTCCCTAACCCCATGGATCACATATGCCTATCTGACCTACACGGACGTCCGGCAAATCCCAAGTTTGAGAGACAAAACTGTGATTTTGATCAAAGCTCCTCCAGAGACGACCCTTCAGGTTCCTCATCCAGAGGAGGTATAACGCTCAAATTCATCAAACCAGATCTCCTTCAGAAGACTTCTTCAGTAAAGTCGGTCTGTGTGTTCTCCTGATGCTCAGAGCCTCCAGATTTACCTCAAAAGTGCCTTTGGACCAATCGAAGCTCTCCTCTGCTCTGATGAGCTGTTTCCTGTCAAGCCTCTTCACGGCATCAGCGGGGTCAGCAGGGAAGGCTCCTCCCACACACCACCCTTCATCCTCTTAAGTCAGGTGTCTTCAGAAAATGCCTTCAAGGTTTCACCTGAACAACCAGGTATAGTAACAGAAACTTCTGTACGTTCATGGTGTCGTGTGAAACTCACTTCACAATGTTGCTCCGGTGTTCTCTCCCTCTCTGCAGGAAACACAATCTGCCAAATCACTCATCGCTCAGACCTGCAGCCAAAGCTGACTCAGCAGTTTCTGCTGTCACCCACCCCCCTTCTCAGCTTCGGCCAGCCGTCCAGGAAAGACGGACCACAGGGCACGCCCGCCTTGGCCGTCAGCGTTGGCGGACAGCAGTACCTGCTGAGCCTGGCGGCAAATGACGGCATCAGCCAACTGTTCTCCCCCCATTTGAACCAGTGGAACGGATGACACAAGAGTCATCTTTGCACCTAAACATCCTAGAGATCCTGCAGGTCTGAGAATGTGCCGACTCATGATGTTGTTTGAGGCTGTTTTTGATGGTGAAGCGATGAAGACATTTCCATGTTTGTGCACAGCCCCCACCTCCTGAAGGACACAAACTGACAATCTCCTGCTCTGTCAGCGGAACTTCTGCCCGTCGAGTCAAGCTGCATCGTGCTTCAGTTCCTGATGCTTGACTTCACTAAGAACTTCTTCTCTACATCATGTTTGAACCCTTGAAGCTCCCCAGATATTTGGTGTTGGTCGGATTGTTCTTCCTCAACACAAAGGAACTTTTTCCCAAAGAGATTCACCAAACAACCCATTTTTATACGTGGTGGAGCGTTGTGGAGAGACACAGGAAATATAAGAGCGCCCTGCGTTTGTTTGAGGTTTGCCGTTTTTAGCCTGTTATCCTCCAACATCTGCAGCTTTTTTATCATCAAAGATCTGAACCCAAAAGCCTTCAGAAGAAATTTCCTGTCGGTTCTTCAAGCTGGAAGGCCTGCAGAAGCTCTGCCTTGACTCAAACATCTTTTTTTATATATATATTTTTCTATGAATTTGTATGAATCTCCACAAACTCTGAACCATGAATTGTTGGCGTCATGGTCTTTGCACCTTCTACACCAGAGGACGTTCAGGTCTGATGAATCTTGATAGAAAAAGAAAAACTATTCAATCAAATCCTTTCATGCACAAAGAGTTTATTATGACAGTTTTTAAGTCCAAACATTAAAGAAACTTGTTATGCTGTTTTATCCTTCTGAAGGTTCAAATCAGATTTTTCATATGTTCATCCTCATGTGGTCATGTGACCCCAAGTATTCATTCATACATCCAGCCTGTGATGTCACCTGAACAATTTAAGTGTCTGCCTGAAATTTCCTGCTTTCATGAACTAAAGTTTTAGAAATTTTCCTTTAAAGTCAACCTGCAATGTTATCTTGAACCACTAGGGGGCAGTGAGATCCCAGTGTTGTGTTGACGGCTCACGGGCGTGTTCAAACCATGAGGTAAACACGTGTTCCTCTGAAGGATGGCTCTAGCCTGAATGGAAATGGAGTGTCAACACCTGCTCGGAGACACTGATGCTGCTGCTTCTTGCTGTCCTGTTCATCACTTTTTGAAAAGCGCGTCTCTGCTGATGTGATGAATTTTAGTTCTGTTTTGAGGTCATTTATGTGATTTATTTTTTATTTTTTGTTTCTGTTCAAAAACTGATCCCTAATGAGAAGATCAGACATCAAGTGAAGTGTCTACAAATCGATAATTATTCCTATTAAACTGACACATGAGGAGACAGCTTCTCACACAGAGTATTGTGAAACACCGTTCATGTGATAAATGCTCTCTGATTTGTCCTTGAAACTGTTCCTGATTCTCTTTGTCTGACCCAGAGCATCTTAGAAAAATACATCATCTCCCTGAAACATGATGATGTAATCCTCTGGGTACCTGCAGTACAGCCGCTGACCATAGGTGGCAGTGTTGCACCTGCAGAACCCCCTTGAACCCTTTCAACCCGGTTCCCCACAAACAGTGGCTGACTGGCTCAGAGTTCATGGACAGTCACTGGATCATCTCTGCTGTTGATTCTCTGGCAGTTCAGCTGCCTGTTCATTTTCCACCTGACTATGAGAAAATAAAGTGGGGAGGGTCATAGTGAAGGTGTGACTTATCGTCCTCCAGTTCAGCTGTAAGATGAGGTTTATTTTTCTAAAGCTGGTCTGATATTGATGCTCTGGAGAATCTGATGGCGGGGCTTAAAGAATATCATGGCACTGAAGCAGATCTAGAGACGAGTTCTTCACAAGGAACTCTGGACCGGTCCAGACTGATGCGGTGCTGCACTCAGCCAAACTGCAGTTGTGATGGAGCGAGGAGAGAACAAAAATGGTTAGAGGGTTAAAGGCGGCACATGAAAACAAGAGAGAGAGCGTACTACTCGTCTCCGATTGGTGCCGAGAGCGCGGCATCTTTTGACGCTATGCCGTGGCAGCCAATAGGCTGCGTTTGCAACATTTTGGATTTATGAATGAAAGCGAAAGCAGCACAGGCGTAGTTTGATTCATCAGCTCCGGGTGAAACATGATAGAGGTTTGTCATAGAGCAGAAGAGAGTGGCTGCAGGTGAAAAAGCTGCTGCATCACAGCTGCTGCTGCTGCTGTGCCTCCACAGCAGCAGGAACAACCAGGAACCTACCGCCTGGTCAGCCGTCTCCAAAAGACAGAAAATGTTCAGCTAAGTTTGTGTTTTGACCAATTTGAACATAATTCTGAATAACTTGAGCTCTCTGAATGTAAAGTTCTACCCTGAAGTGGAGCTCCTCCAGGTGGTTCTATACTCCAGAACGAAGTTGTTTTCCTGCAAGCGTCAGCTGTGTTTTAACACACAAACGCATGCACGAATCCTGGTCCAGGACCAGGAACCGCTCTCTGATCCATCTCTGGAGGTGGTCTCAGTTCGTTTCCAATCAGACTGAACTTCGGTTCGCTCTGAGATCCCTCAGTCTGAATACGATCCTCTCCAAGATCGAAATTACTGAACCAAAGGGCCATGTGATCTAAACACGTTAACTGCTACATCGTGGTTACGTGATGTAAACACATTAGGAATCAGGCGCTTCCCTTGATTGTCGTGTTAGCAAAAGGAAATAATCTTGTGCTTTCGATCCACAAACCTGATCAGGATCGCTGTTTTTTCCGAATTCTTTCTCAAAGCAAATGACAGACCTCAATAATATTTAGATCCAAAGAACTCCCTTTAGACGTGAGAAATAATCCAACTTGGTTCTCCACGGTCACGTTTGTATCTCCAACTGCTGCATTAGCATCCATACTAACATTAGTTGCACCAGGCGAGTTGAAATCCCGTGAGAATGATGTTATTCATTCTTACTCGTTGATCCACGTCGTTCATTCTTCTCTCCAGGAGATCTTGCCGATTATCTCATTGTTCGTTACGTTCCTTTTCCTGTCGGAAATCTCCCACAAGTTGTAGCAGCGGTGATAGCTTAGCATCAAGCTCCAACAGTTTGATATCTTAGCATCCATGAGAAGCTGTGGAGTTTGCTTACCCTGATTGTCAGCTAACGCAGCTTTAAGCTCAGTCAAGTCAGCTTCTAGATTTTTCTTGGGTGCCATGTTCAACTCTCCTTGTTGAAGCATTACTATTGTTTTGCAGTAGTTTTGTGGGCAAAGTCACTTCTAAGCGACTTTGAAAAGACAAGGAGTTGAAGACACACATCTGCTTGCTCATGACCTGAAACTGGAAAACTTCAATAATTGGTCCAACCCAACAACCATTTCGATGTGGGCCCCAAATGGGTTACCTTTGGGCTGAATTGGTGCGCCCCAGGAGGGTTTGTCCATGGGTTCTAATGCGGCCTTATCTGTGTCTGCCCACAGTGGCTTAGGTGGGGACTCAGTGGTCTAGGTGTCTACACTAACCAGCCGCCCGCTGGACAGCGTAGCGAGCTAACAAGCTGCCTGGCGAACAGCATAGCGAGTTAGCGAGCTCCGCTGCCCAGTGAGCCAGACTACTGAGTGCCCTCCCTAGCCAATGTAGGCAAACACAGATGGGGCCACCATGGAATGTGCGGACAAACCCACCCACCAATTCAGCCCAAAGGTAAACCATATGGGGCCCACCTCAAAATGTTCCCTGGTAACTGATTACTTGTTAGAGTGTTCATTTTAACACCTGTAAAAACACTTATTACTCACATCTCTGTGTCTCGTTACATGGCACGCATCCAGGGAGTTGCCGTGATGTCATCCTAAAAGCTCTATTTTGATTCCTTAACGGAATTCTCTTAAAAACAACACCGTAAGACCTCAACCATGAGACACAGCAGCTCATTAAAATTTTGTCGGGTGAATTCAAGCTCATTCAAACAACTTTCAACGTGATCCACATTGCTTCTCACTGTTTTCCCGAACATCTATGTCACAAACACTTATAGCATACCTGGTATCGTCCCCAGTAACAGTCTTGCAGCATTCCTCCGCTGTATCAAAGTAGTTTAAAGTATTGAACCTGGCCTTCATGCAGACGCTCAAAATCAATCAGCAAAATAAAAAGTTTGAATAAGTCTTTGCAACCAACAGCAGCGCAGAACCTCCGTCTTTCTCTTTTTGTTTTGACCCGCCACCCGTAACTGCTGCCCAATGACTGAAGAGATCTTTAGTCACATGGTTTTGTTTACAAGCTTTGGACCGAAACAGAAATTTCCAGTAGTCGCCAGTCTGAATACAGACCAAGTGCAATCTTCAGGACTCGATCCGGAGCAACAGGACTTTCCCAGTCTGAATACACCCAGAGAGATTGATGTGAGTGCCATCGCAGATGTAAACAAGATGTGATTGTCAAGGAGTTAACACCAGTCGTTCTTCTTATCTGAGCTGTTTTCTGCTGGGTCAGGGTTTCCTTTGGGGAGCCCCGCCCCGAAAGAGCTGCTGTGGAAACGAGAACCACAGTTCTCTGGGAAAACTGCAAAAGAAGACGTGAACTTTACAGCATCTTTTGTCCTTCAAAATTTCCTCTCCCAAACGGGGGAGAATTTTAACATTCCACTAAGGCGAAGCGTCTGCTGACGGCGCCATTCGGTCCATGCATGGACACAACACTGGGACTGAGGCAATCACGTCTGGAGGAAAACTTTCAAAGTCCTCCAGAAACAGACTTAGGAAAGCTGCATACGGAACAACATCATCAGAGGACATACGTGCATGTGTAAAAGGCAGAAGCTGTGACTGTCCTCTGTCTCCATGGCTGCTGA
Organism: Oryzias melastigma; assembly: GCF_002922805.2. Taxonomy (NCBI): domain Eukaryota; kingdom Metazoa; phylum Chordata; class Actinopteri; order Beloniformes; family Adrianichthyidae; genus Oryzias; species Oryzias melastigma. The sequence continues at coordinate 1,470,424 of NC_050522.1, read as the reverse complement.
ACTAAAGGGAAATCAATTAACGGCGTGTGTCTGCAGGAATCCATACTGTAGGTCAGTGTATGGATTGAGCTTTAAAGAAAGTAATTTTCCTCTGTCACATGGTCTTTAGGGGCTTGTCTGTTCAAAGGTTTGACCTCCTCCCTGGGGACCGGGGATGAAAAGTGTTAACCCGACTCCGGTCGCCTTGAAATATTTATGGCAGATGCCTGCTCTGCTCCATACGGCTTGGTCCCGGCTACATTTTGAGGCCCACTTCCAGATGATGTAAGAGTTGGCTGGGTCGGGCTCACAGCTGGTTCCTGGCTTCAGTAAATGTGGAGCGGTTAGATTTTAATGTCTGGTTGCTCCTTGTCTGCTGGTTTGAGGGCTGTACTTTCCTTTTCTGTGCCGTGTGGGTACATAACGCTTCAGCGATGACAGCCCCGTGACCTGCTGTGAACCTCATCCACCGTTCCGCCCATCTCTCCTGTGGATATTTACTTTCTTTGGTTCCACTTGGAAACATCAAATATTTGCATAGACTAAACCAGATGTGAAGCTGAGCCCAGAGGCTCCTTGCCTTCAGCCAATAGAGACAAAGACCATCAGTTGTCATTTGCATTTCATTTGCATTGGATCCTCCTCTGACTGTTTGCAATGTCAGGAGGCCAAATTAACCAGTGTTCCGTTTTGGCACGATTTGCATCTCATTTGCATCTGAGTTGCTGAACTAGAGCTACTTAGCCGAGTGACCCCTACGGAAACTCCTTACCTCTCGCTCGGAGGAGCCAGATAGCACTGCTGGCTAATTTCATTAAGGGAAGCGACCGTTCAACCAAGAGAGGGCCTTTGGATGTGATCATTAAAGGGACGATGGCTTCCAAGCTGTTTGTGATCACACTATTTTTGTGTGCATATGGGCCTCGTGTCATATTAACTGTAAGGATGAAGGATTAGGCATGGAAGGGGTATCAGGCAGCATCAATCTCACTCAGCAACTCGGAGCAGGCACATTAATCATCCGGTCTACGGAAAATCATGCTCCTCTCACTCGGGGCCGCCATGCGCACACATGGCGGTGATCGCTGGATGTCGGCATGGACAGAGGGAGAGGTAGTGGCTCACTGAGCACAAGAGCCTCAGCCAATACTTCTTCATTGATCCCAAACACTTGGAATGGGTCTTAGACGGTGTTTTGTCTTGTTAATGTGTTCATCTGGCAAAGCAGAGCTGCACAGAAGTCCCAGCACGCCCAACAGGGATGCATTTCTGTCTGATCAAAGATTACTTTTCCAGGCAGCTGCTGTGTTTTCTTTTTTTTCCTCCTCTCTCTCTCTCTCTCGCATCCAGTTTCAATTTTTACACAGATTCCAGCAGACGGACTTAGAAAAAACCTTGTGGGCTTGCAGAACCACCAATCACTTTTCACACTTAAAACAGGCTAATGCATCTTCCTCAGAAATGTCATCATCAAAGTTTGTTTTTATGAGGAAAATACAAGACATAAAAGTCAGGACAGCACCCCACACAAGTACAGATGACAGGACAAAGAGGGTCTTTCATACTCCAGTTTATTTTTGAGTTGTCTCATACAGTGTGATCCAAAATATGATGAGAATTATATTTTTATATGCTTTCACTAACCATTAAAGTTTATAGGAAATGTTGCTGAACAAACTATTTTATTCAAAATTAAAAACCTTCAAATGTTCCACATTATTACACAACAGAGTTCCACAGCATTTGATGGATTCTAAGGAACTGAAAATGGTCATCTGATGAATTTGCTGCTTTAGGAAGTCATATTCACTGAAGGTCAAGGAAGGATGGGAGCCACACAATCAGTTTATCTCCTTTGCTGCCCAGTAATGCAGAGGTGTTCCTGCAGCATGAGATGGAGCATTGTCGTGATGAAGATGATTTTGTTACAGAAAGCACGGTTCTTCTTTTTGTACCTTGGAAGAAAGTGGAGAGTCAGAAACTCCACACCTTTAGGGACCCTAAGGGGGCCAATCAGCTCTCTCCGTATGATTCCAGCCCAAAAGATGACCTCCTTGCTGACGTCACAGCCTTGTTGGAACATGGTGGTCATCCAACAACAACCCACTACTCCATCCATCTGGACCATCCAGGCTTCTTCAAGACTATTTGAAAATGAGTCTTCATGTCTGTCTGGGTCCACAGTGTTGTTTGTGTGTGGGGGTGTGTGTGTGTGGGGGGGGGGCAATGGAAGGTTTATGTAGACCTGCAGCCTCTGGAGGATCCTACACCTTTATGTTGGTGGGACTACAGAGAACTAAAGGGAAATCAATTAACAGCGTTCACATTTCCGTGGTCAAATCAGCCGTCACTGGAAAGCCACGCCCCCTCAGAGAAGATTTTGGAAACAGAGGCTTCAGATCAAAATTAAAAATGACTTTTTAAGATATTTAGGTTGTGGTCATTTTTGGAGGAATTCTTCATAATCATAATTTAAACACTACCGGGAACGTTTTTTTTAATTAAAAAAAAATATCGAAGGGGGACTTTAATACTATGATGATCATGCTTAAGTTTTTGTGAAATATCCAAGGTTTTCATATCTTCAAGACATTCAACTATTTCACACTTTTCATCAGCAGAGATCATTTTTCTTTCCCATATTGGTTGAAAATGTTGGTCTGATAATGTGGAATGTCCTTTAGTAGTTTTCCTTCTAATTGAACTCACCTGGTAAACTAATGATCACAGGTGTCTGAGATTGATCTCAGTGATCCAAAGAAGCCAGAGAATATCATCCATGAGTTTCATTGAAAAACAAAGAACATGATCTTTTTGACACTTAAATACAATTTGCATAAACACACTGTAAGAAACTCTTGATCGTAAGCTTTCCAAACTGCATCAGATCATCAGAATGATCTCAGTATTTCTCTTCTGTCTGAGCAGGACTTCTCTTCCTTAGATTCTCTGCTTTGTTTGGCTGATCATAAAAACTCACTTCAACTTTAGTTTGGATCAAACACACAAACTCTGCTCTCCCAATGAGTGAACCTTGGTGTGGTTCACTGTGTGAATACAAAAGGACTATCCAGCAAAATGAAGAGAGGAAGCAAGGCTGACAAAATAAATGACATGAGTACCCTCTGTACTTTGTGGGAAAAAGAGCAGCAGCCCAAAACCACAAACCAAGAAGCACCAACCACAGACATCAGGGATGGAAAATGTCCTCTATAACGGGTGAGGTAGGAGAAGCTGCTCATCAAAGACAATCAGAATTATTTTACAAGATAGTTTTGGCTTTTCATTCTTTTTGGTTTAAATTTATTTTTGACAATATTGCCCCAAGTGAGCAATTGTTGTAATGTCAGCAATTTAGTCTTAATGTGAAGGTGAACCAAGGGAGGGGTGTCGAACTCAATTGTTCATGGTGCCAAAACCCAAAACACACCTTAGGTCACGGGCCGAACAGAATAAACATTTAGTGAACACTCTAAAACTACATTTTTAAGAGTTTAAAACTGTTACTTTTTTACATAATTATGAACTAGATACACAGCATTGCCTACGATAATACTAGTGCAGGGGTCTCAAACTCGCGGCCCGCGGGCCATCTGCGGCCCGCAGGATGATAATTTGCGGCCCCCGTC
>NC_050522.1:1466137-1466788 GCF_002922805.2 Oryzias melastigma | reverse complement strand
AATTAGCCTAAAAACCTAAAAAAAAAAACCCTTTGGTTAGCCAAAACAGCTAGCAAGTTGATGAAATATTAGCTTAACTCCAAAACCACCTAAAAAAGGGGGAAAAAAAAGCCTAAATTATCCAAAACAGATGGCATGTCTGTCATGGGGGGGGGCCAAGTGGGCAATTAGTCGGCTGCTCCCGTCCTCCACCGCGGTTCAGATTAGCTGTGGGCGGGGCAAAGAACAGACCAGGCTTGTTCAGGGGAGAGACAAAAAAAAACAAAACAGTTCATTTGGTCCAGGAGTAGAGTCCTAAAGGTCCTTCCTCCATTAGAGTCCAAGGCTGCCCATTGGGAGGAGTTTTGAGTCCATAAAATAAAAACCAGGTGCCTGAGTAAAAAAAAACAATAATGAAAAAAGTAAAGATGTATAAAAGCTTTAGTGAAATGAATAAAAGAAAATGCACAACATATAAAACAGGCCCTGGTTGGGATAAAAACATGCACTCCTCCCATAACAGCCGAAAAAAATTGCTCCATTAGCAGCTCAATGTAAGTAAGGACAAGGAAGGGGTACTTATCTCAAAGAGGGGTGTATCATAATCACACACAGGATGGCATGGCTCCAGGAGGCGTGAGACCCCCGCTCCTCAGCCTGGTGTTCTTTTTT
>NC_050522.1:1424313-1466025 GCF_002922805.2 Oryzias melastigma | reverse complement strand
TTTACATAATTATGAACTAGATACACAGCATTCCCTACGATAATACTAGTGTGAATGCTGTAAGCTGAATTTGGCCGCTGAAGATGCTAGTGCTGATAGCTGAAGATGCTCAAATTAATAGCCAGCTAAAATATTAGCTAAATGCCAAATTAGCCTAAAAACCTAAAAAAAACCCTTTGGTTAGCCAAAACAGCTAGCAGGTTGATGAAATATTAGCTTAACTCCAAAACCACCTAAAAAAGGGGGAAAAAAAGCCTAAATTATCCAAAACAGGTGGCATGTCTGTCATAGGGGTGGGGCCAAGTGGGCAATTAGTCGGCTGCCCTCGTTCTCCACCGCAGTTCAGATTAGCTGTGGGCGGGGCAAAGAACAGAAAAAAAAAAAACAGTTTATTTGGTCCAGGGGTAGAATCCTAAAGGTCCTTCCTCCATTAGAGTCCAAGGCTGTCCATTGGGAGGAGTTTTGAGTCCATAAAAGAAAAACCAGGTGCCTGAGTAAAAAAAAAACAATAAAAAAAAACAATAATGAAAAAAGTAAAGATGTATAAAAGCTTTAGTAAAATGAATAAAAGAAAATGCACAACATATAAAACAGGCCCCGGCTGGGATAAAAACATGCACTCCTCCCATAACAGCCCAAAAAATTGCTCCTTTAGCAGTTCAATGTAAGTAAGGACAAGGAAGGGGTACTTATCTCAAAGAAGGGTGTATCATAATCACACCCGTGATGGCATGGCTCCAGGAGGCGTGGGACCCCCGCTCCTCAGCCTGGTGTTCTTTTTTAAAGTCGCTAGGTGCAGCTGGAGCGGACCTGTTATCCATTTTCACATTATGAAATCCATGATAAGTTCAAATGCATCGAAATTTCCAATCACGGCGTACACAGAGAGTCCAGAAATAAATAGAATAAAATGAATAAAGACACACCCTGTTACATGTAGCTGAAATATTAGCTTTACTCCAAAATAGCCTAAAAACTCTTAGTAAATGCCAAAATAGTCCAAAAAACTAGCAGAATGCCAATTTTTAAAACTTTGGTCGCACTCTAGAGAAATGCTGTCATTTAAGTTTTTATTTTAGTCTTATTTAAATTTTTTTGTGGGCGAAATGCAGACACGCTGCCATAGACAACTCTAGGTTGACATCATGAAATGGGCCAACACCAACAAGAAATGAACGGTGGAGCCTTAGAGATTGAGGAGTCTTACCTTTGGGTGAGAAAAGGAGCTTGTAAAATAAGTCATATTTAATAAATAATCTGTTCTTTAGTGTGCCAAAGGAAATATATGGATATTGTTTACTCTGAAAGGCGTAGAATAGCATGATATAGACCACGTGTCAAAGTCAAGGACTGGGGGCCGGATCCGGCCCTCCAGGTAATTCTATCCGGCCCTCCAGATCATTTTATTTTATTGTTATTAATGACCAGATGTTATCTCGCACTCATTTCTAACTTGTATAGTTTTGACAAAATATATTTTTATGGACAGTAAAATATTGAAAGTTATTGATTGAAATTGATTTATTCTGGAATAATATTCCTGCCTTTTTATTATTCATAGTTAAGTAAAAAATTGATGGCTTTAAAGTTTTAAAAATTGGCATTCTGCTAGCTTTTTGGACTATTTTGGCATTTACCAAGACTTTTAGGCTGTTTTAGAGTTTAGCTAATATTTCAGTTACATGCTAGCTGTTTTGGTTAATTTAGGCCTTTTTTAAAAGTTTCTTAGGCTATTTTGAAGTTTAGCTATTTTTTTTTTGGCCACATGCTAACTGTTTTGGCTAACCTAAGTATTCTTTGTTGTTTTTTTAGGCTAATTTGGCATTTAGCTAATATTTTAGCAAGCTATCAACTCCAACATTTTCAGCCATCAGTTTCAGCGTTTTTATCTATCAATTTCAGTATCTTCAGCACTAGCACCTTCACCGGCCAAATTCAGCTTACAGCATTCACACTAACATTATTGTAGGTAATGCCATGTATCTAGTTCATAATTTTGTTAAAAAGTAACAGTTTTAAAGTCTTAAAAATGTAGTTTTAATGTGTTCAATAAATGTTTGTCCTCGTCAGCCCGCGACCTAAAGGTGTGTTTTGGATTTTGACACCTTGTATGATTGAGTGTGACACCCCTGACATAGACTCTTTAATGCTAACACCAAATGTTCAGGTAGAACGTCCTCATTTACGCTGTTTATTTATTTTTTAAAGATTCGTCTTATGTTTGTATTTTCTAATTTTTCATACTTTTGTTTTGAAAGGATGAAATCACCTGCACGTCTGCAAATGACGGACATCCCAGAGGATCCATCAGGAGCTTTCACACATCTCGTCCACACTGTTTGTCCGTGTTTCCAGCATTCGTTGAGTGGTTTTAGCAGAAAAACATGACTCCTGTTTTCTGTATGCGCTCTAATCCCTTCTATTCATGGGAAGGAAAATGCCCTTTTTGGCTACATCCATTATTCCCTCTGTAAGCACTCACGCTCTCATTAGCAGTGTTTAAGTGTTTAGTGTCGTGAGAGGTGCGTGGCCTCAGCGCCGTGCACGGGCGCACACAGGCGCTGGCGAGGCTGGTGGTATGTCTAATGAGGGAGAAGGCCTTGAATGGTTCCTCTGCTCTGATGCATTAAAGCTTAATAACCTGTCCTTTCAGTTTGCTCTTAAGAACATGCTCTGCAGCTGATAATTGGACAGATATTTGCCTCTTGCTCTCTTGTCTCTTTTGTCTAATGGCTGCTTTCACTTCAGCTCGCTCCATTATTTGTCCTTGAAAGAATATTTCATCTTTTTTTGGCTCTTTACCTGCTGCTATGTTTATGAATCAGGAGAAAGAGACATATTTATCCCAGAAGCTACAAACAAAAGGTCCGACACATTTAATGTCACGGTAACGGCAGCATTTAAAAGGCAGTTTTGTCATCAAATTTCTGGGTACCAACAGTGTTTGAATGTTAAAATGCACCTGTGTCAGAAAGCATCTGTTTTGATTGAAGTTACTGCGGGGTCAGTTGAATAACACGTGAACCCAGCAGTGTCTGGATGGAAGCAAGCATGAAAGACATGGAAGCTGTGGTTCTGACAAGACCTTCAACTCAAGGTCTGCTCCCTTTTTCCAGAACGTTTCAAATCTCAGCATAACCCCAGCTAAACAGCTCTTGAGCTGGCGTCTCAACATGCCCGTTTCCATGACAACTCAGTCAACATCAGCGCCGGTGAAAACCCGCTCTATACTTTAAGGCACATTGAAAGGACTCTAAGAATCATTTCAAAACCACCTTTTATGACCTAAAGGTTTACTCAGAAAGCTGACAAAGTCCGGCGCACCTTTTACAAATCAATTAATATGAGAGAAAAACACCTTTAAAGCAGCACAAAAATTTATCTCTGACACTTTAAGTCCTTCTGACTTCAACCATTTCCCTAAGCCATACAGATTGAAGGGTCAGAGTGTTGGTGAGAGCAACACAGATGAACAGCATCAGGAAAACGCATGACTGTCACGTTTTATCTTCTTCTCATCACACTGGAGGGAATGTGTGAGAGAGAGAGCGGGCTCTGTGACTGGACAGCAGCCTCCGTCACCCTGCACAGGACAAAGCGTGGATGGAAGAGGGATTTTATTTTTTAGTGGTGTATCTATCCTTTAGAATAAACAGCATTAAAAACCCATATGAAAATTTTTATAATAAAAAAAAACATGTACAGCAGTGTTTCAATTAAGATTATGACGCTTTTAACCAAAATCCTACAACCTAAATGTCTTAAAAAGCCATTTGTCACGTTGATCTGAAGTCTGTGTTTCCAAAATTTCCTCTTAGGGGGTGTGGCCAGGCCAGATGAGGGTTTAGTGTATGTGCAGCAGAGCTGTTGTGACGTAAAGAAGATCACTAATTCAAACAGAGTCTGTCTGTGACAGTTTGATTGACAGAGATTTAAAGATTAGAATCTAGAAAAAAAACAATACAATCAATCATCAGAAGTTTACATCCATAAAGACATGTTAAACATAGGATAACTAGACATTAAGAGATAGATTGCCTCAAAGGAAATGGGAGGAAGTGAACTTATATAATTCCACCCCAGCTCAACCATACCATTCCTTTTACATGTTTTATCATGTTCATAACTTAAGATCAGATATTTATATCTTTCCAACATAGAATGAGCTTATTAGGAATTCTCAAGTAGCAATAAATTCTATGGCTATGTAAATAGATATAACATTATTGCAGACGTTGCCATTGCATTTGTAAAGCTATTATTAAAATTAGAAAAAAAATTGTTTTTAATTAGAAAAAAAATATCATTAGTCAATGACAGCGTTATCAACCCATTCTGTTGTTGACATAGCATTCTATAGAGTAGGGGTTGGCAACCCCGGGCCTCGAGTGCCACCTTCCTGCATGTTTTCCAACATAACCTGCTCTGGCATGTTCTTATTGGCTGGACACACCTGAACCAGGCAATTGTCATGAGTCCTTACTCATGACAATTCTAGGGTTATTGGAAGATGTTTCTGAGGTTGGTGTTGGAGCACCTCCAGTCTTTGTTTGGGTTGTTGATCAAAACTTTGAAAAAGTCTGAATTCTGCTCCTGGGTTTATCCTCGCTGGCTAACCATAACAGTGGTTCGTACGGCCACCTCAGAAGACTCATGAAAATGGAATGTACCATTGTCGTGCATGTGGTATGTGTCTCAGGAAGTAGTTGTGAGGTTAACATAAGTTGCACATATGAGTGATGCTGTCATATGATTGTTATTGTCAGGATTCTTTGTCGTCAGCTTTGATGGTAGTCAGCCCACACTCAGCATTATAATCTGTAGAGAGCTGAAAATTGTATTTCTACCAAATCAGGATATGTTAGGTGGAAATGCGAACTAATCCAAAGCAAAGCATTCTGACCCAAACTGAACCGTACTGTTCCATGGAAAGCTGGCTCTAATGGGAGCTGGAGGCTAATTCTGAGGAGGAGAGTCGGGAAGTTCAGTTGCTCCGTACGTCATGATAGAGTGTCCCATGCACTTAGCAGGGATTTGTGGCCGGAACGACTGCTGCAGGAGGATGAAAACAGACGGACAGATGGAAACTCCCAGTCAGAAGTTCAGTGTCCAGAGGCTGAAGCGCTCCTCTGAACATTTCACCGTCTGTCATGAACCAGGTCTGCAGTGAGTCCTGTCCGCCTGCTTCAGTGAAACGCATTACAGCACATTCATTCAATTCTTGCTGTGACTTTATCTGTCCCTAGACATCTTTGACCTCATTCGTCGGGTAGAAACTAAGACAAATGATTTAGACTCGGTCTTCTCGTCCTTTGAGGTCATGGAGTCTTCTTCAAGGCATTGAGCTTTTTAAGGGACAGCACTGTTTACATGCTGGGGCTTTTGTCAGCAAATATGCATGAAATAAAAGTTACAATGTTTGCAAGAGCCAGTGTAAGGAAACTTCCTCTCTTTTGAGACAGTCTTTCACACAACGTGAAAGGTGTTGGCTTAATTTAAACATAGTTGTTTTATTTATTTTAGCAAAAAAAAATCAATGATATATAATATTTAGTCATGTTTGGAATATTGTGACCACTCGGCTTGGTTAGCAAATGTTCATACCTGTGGAGTTGTGAAGTCTCGTGAGATTTGTAAAGATGAAATGAGATTTAAGATGGCTGAAGTTAAGCAAAGAACAAGATTTATTTGTACAACCAAGAAGTTCATCAAGAAGGAACGTGACTTGGTGTTAAAATAGCAGATTTTCTGTTGACCCGATCTAAAAATGAAGTCCTAAGGCAGTCCTACCCCAGTGATGGACTGGGATTTTTTGAACCTAGTAGAAGCGTGGAGGAAGTTGCAGAGTTGATGCTTACTGGACCCTGATATGAAAGGCTAAGGCAGAAAAGTGCATGTACAGTATCTACTATTATGGACTGGAGAAAAAGACTGTGATGTTTTAAAAAATTGACCTGATTAAAATAGTAATGGCATCAACAAAGGAAAATATCGACAGATAAATCAGATTTTTTTATATTTGTGGATTTGTTTAATGCCCTGAATCTGTGTTGATGAAATACAAATAACTGATTAGAAGTTACAGTTGTGCTGGTTGGTTTACATACCCAGGAAGAAATTGTCATTTCTTTTTACATTTTTATAGAATATCACTGTTAACACAATTCTTTTTCCCAATCATTGTTAGAAGTGGGTGAAGTTTTTTATCATCACAAAATTTAAATAATTATCAGAACATAAATGACCCTGTTCAAAAGTTTACATACCCTGATTACTTTGTTTAGAAATCACACACAGAAGCGGATAGAGGTAAAGGTAACTATCCTCACCTGTGACTCATTTGTCGGTTACCAATGAGTGTGCATAAAAAGTCTTAGAGTTTCTGGACTTCCAGCAGACACTTGCATCCTTCATCCAGTGCTACACTGACATCCTGAGTCATGGGGAAAGCTAAAGAACTTTCAAAAAATCTATGGGAAAAGGTAACTGAGCTGTACAAAACAGAAAAGAGATATAAGAAGATACTGACGATACTAACCTTCATCAAAAGTCTCGGTATCCTCGTTTCTTGTGAATCTTGTGTGTCTGTGGGCATTAGAGTAAAGGGCAGCTTTAAGTGTTGATGCCCTGAGCTGTTGGTCTCACTGTCAGCAATGATCAAACTTTGATCAAGAAGTGAAAAGTGAGGAGTTCTGTTGAAACAAAACCACAGTCACAAAATTTTTTGCCACAACTGCAAGAAAAATTGTTAGGGATTCAAAGAAAAGTCCACAAAAAACTACTATTTCAAGTCGCTGGAGCCTTTTTTGAGCAAAATAGCTCGCTTTACAACACGCAAACAGCACGGGGACAAACCTCCAAACTTCTGGACCAAAGTCATTTGAAGTGATGAGACCAAGACTTTCTGGACTCAACCATAAATGCTACATTTGGAAAGGAGTCAACAAGGCCTATGATGACCATGACACTATTCCTACTGTGAAACATGGAGGCGGACCGATGATGGTTTGGGAATGTGTAATGATACAAGAAACTTGGTCAAAACTGACGGCAAACGGAATGAACTGCTTTACAATTAGTGAAAATAAAGAACCACAACGACCACGAGAGACTTCAAGCTGTTATTGAAGAGTAAGGAGGCAATATAAGGTATTAAAAACTTTGATTTGGATAATTTGGGAATTTTTGGTTGTCATTATTCAATTCAATTCAATTTTATTTATATAGCCCAAAATCACAAAGAAAATTGCCTCATTGGGCTTCAAAATATGACCAAAAGTTAAAAACTAAGACTAAATAAAACTGGTTATCCCTGCCCTTAGACCCTCCCTCCCAGTAAGGAAAAACTCCTAAAAAAACCTGAGTCAGGAAAAAAGAAGAAACCTTAGGGATTCCCACATGAAGGAGAGATCCTATCCCAGGACGGACAGGAGATACCAGAACTGTTAAAGAAAGATTAGCTTCTACAACTACGTATCTAAGAGTTCATTCAGATAGAGCTGAGGGACAAGTGATGATGAAGTCCATAATCAAGATGAGGTGATATGAATGTGGCATGACTGGAGCAAGGTTCCTGTGTAATCTGGACTGCTGTGGTGGAGAGTGGGACCCAGGCCGGGTCGTAACAGGACTGTGAGAGGCAGGGCAGACAGGAAGTACTTGAACTGGAAAACTACAAGGTAAAAGTACTGCACCGGAGAAGGGAACGAACTGGCAGTGAATACTGAAGAGGGCAACTCCTGAAGACTGGCCTGAAGTAATGGAATGATTGCTGTCAGGATGGGGACACAGAAACCCAGGAACACCATGAAACATATTCTCTGAAAAATAATTAGAATTCGTCATTTCTTCTGGGGTATGTAAACTCATGGGCACAACTGTAGGAGCTCACAGCATGCTGACTTAGCTACATAGAGTGCATTTCACAGCCTGACAAGTGATCCATACAGTAAACTTCATCAAAGTCTCGGTATCCTCATTTCTTGTGAATCTTGTGTGTCTTTGGGCATTAGAGGAAAGGGCAGCTTTAAGTGTTGATGCCCTGAGCTGTTTGGCTCACTGCATGGGCCTGATCTGCAGAAAGCTTGTCCAGGGCGAGATCACCAAGAGGCTGAGAGTGACAACTGTGTGGCTGCTTGTTTAATGTGCATTGACCCAGAAACCAAAAGCCTGACCTCTTTATCTTCTTACAGAAGACGTCGCTCCTTCTCTCTCTCTTACTCTAACCTTCACACCTGTTTTCTTCCACCCCCTGCTGGCCTTCTGTTCCCTCCACTCCTCTGGGAAAACTGACACTTTAACTTTGTATTTGTTTTGACCTAACTTCCATCTTCCTCAGTTTGCTTCACTGCAGGGATTGAAACTCTAAACATTGCAATACTTCATTTGCTCCATCTCCTTCTACAGCCCAATTTCTAGTAATTGCAGTATTTCACTCATACTGGTTACTCTTGAGCTTCTATCATTTCATGCTCAAAAGATATCCGTTCTCTGCAGTAATCCAGTCGTAGTTGAAGTTGCTTCTAAGTTTCTGACCAATGCTCTCAGGATTTCTGTTCATCCTCTATCAGTGTTTTTGCCCTGCCATGTCTTTGACACACATCTTTGTTTCTGGATTTACAAATATAGCTTCTTCTATTTTGATGCTTTTGTCTTAAACCCTTTTGGTCCACAATGTGGCCTTCTTCGAGTACAATATTACAGTTGTTGTTGTTCTATGCTTAGGACCACCATTCTGGTGAGCCTGTTTGCACTGGCCCTCTTTAAGCTCTGACTCCCTGGCATCTCTGTGTCTATGCCACAAGCATTTGAACACCTCCATCTGCCTGAGAAACACTGGTATTGAAATCTGAGCATTAAATCGTTTAACCCTTTCCTGAGTATTTGTACTTCAAGGTTTCAGCTGGCCAATACTTGTTTTACATTAATGGACCTTTTACATTCTCAAGATTGGAAGGCTCAGATTGAGGAAGCTCTCAGTCAACACAGCACACAGTTCTCCAACTTTATATCTGGATTACAAGAAATATCACAAGAATTGGGCTGACCTTGGCTTCTCAGTGTCCAATGAGTCTTTATGGTCTTTCCTGACCTCAGGAAGGAATGAAGCATTGGATACATGCTTCTTAATAGTATGGAGTAGATCCTTTAAAGTTCGTCACTTTTATCATGTAATGCCCAATCTCGTATGCTCTACTCCAGGGGTGGCCAACACTGGTCTTTAGAGTCTCAACTCCCTGGACTGCTTGATGCTGACAACCTAAATCAGGTGTGTTCAGTCAATCAGGATGTGGAATCACTTGAGTCACCTGCAAACTGGTCAGGAAGAACTGGAAAAACCAGCAGGGTTGAGGGTGTTGAGGACCAGGGTTGGTCACCCTTGCTTTGCTCCATCAGCATTTCCTTTGATGGGAAAGGACTACAATGTCCACACAAGCAAGAGTCTTAACAGAGCATCCATGCGCAGATTGATGCGGCAACTTAAACTGATAGATAAAGAAATTAACGTAAACTGGACAAAACTTACAGAGCCAATGCCATGTATACTGTTTTTAACATGCCTCCCTTCCTCAAATAAGAGGAAGGAACCCAAGGCATTTTGAAAAGCCCATGCAAGCCAAGGAAGAACCAGCCTCCACAAGAGAGATGGTACTGCTTGTACCCAACTGTGACTCTAAGAGAAACTTTATTCTGGCTGCTCCTATCATGATGAGACCAAGATTGAACTTTTTGGCCACAACAATGAAAGCTATATTTAGAGAGGAGTCAACGAGGCATCAGATAAAAATAACACTATTCCTACTGTGAAACACTGAGGCGAATCGCTGATGGTTTGGTGGTGTGTGGGCTACAAAGATATAAGACACTTGGTCAAAATGATGACAAGAAGAATGCAGCTCTTTATCAGAAGATATTGGAGGAAAACTCACTCTTCAGCTAGGTGGCTGCACATAGGACAACTTGAACATTTCATCATGAGAACTGTAACACTGAGCCAGAGGGGTAGATGCTGGTCAGACAGACGGTGGCCAGGCATGGAGATATCAAAGACAAAGGCAGACGATCGTCGGATCAAGCGATGGTTGGCGTTGTCAGAGGTGGGGCAGATAGTGGTCAAGGGCAGCCAGGAGTCGAAGCAGGTGGCAGACAAGAAGAAGTGGAGTTCAGAAACAGGTCGGCAATGATAAGGGCAGAATGGAGAAATGCTCAGAATTACAGTGGAAAAAATACTCTGCACTGAGCTTGGCTTGGTGTTTTGACTATAAACTGTTTAGGGCGATTGGAGATGAGAAGCAGCTGAGGAGCTTCTGGGAGGAGCTGCAGGAGCTGATGGTAAATGCAGTGTGAATAGAACAGGAAGTTTGCTAATTGTCCGTAGACTGTGTTCAGGCAGCCAGAGGGGGAGACAGAGGGCAGCCTCCTGACAACGATAATTCAAAACACAAGGCCAATTCCAGCTGTCATTGGTTCCAACAGAATCAGGTGAAGGTTCTGGAGTGGTTCTCAGTCTCATGACCTCAACATTATTGACCTACTCTGGGAGATCTAAAACAGGCAGTTAAAGCAAGACAGCCCAATAATTTAAAGGAACTTGATGTTTTCTGCCATGAAGAATGAACTGATTTACCATTAGAGAAAATGAAGAACCTCAAGAGACTTCAAGATGCTATTGACACAAAAGAAGGCAATAGAAGATATGAAGAACTGGGGTATGTCACTTTTGATTTGTGAATTTTGGAACGTTTCAGTTATCATTATGATTTAAAGTGTTAATACTGTTATTTGGACATAAATTACTTAGTCCAAACACTAACAATAAGTGGGAAAACAAATTTGTGCTATTTTTAATATACTATGAAAAATGACCAAGAAATACTGATTTTTCCAGGGTATGTAAACTGTAGCATGTATAATCCAGCTGTTAGAGAGGAACTCATATCAGAGTTTTGACTTTCTCCCTTCTTGAGGAACCAGTTGAGGTGGTTTGGACATTGACCATAACGCTATCCAGATGCCGTCTTAGGTTTCAACATTGTCTTGAAAGAGCTGCAGAGGTGAAAGAGGAAGGTAGGGCATTAGTTAGTGACTCTTCAACCCAAAAGAGCTCCAGACCCCATGTGACTCCCTGCAGTCAGTCAGCCATTTTGGCAGTAATGTGAACAGCGCCACCGTGAGTCCCACTGCTGAAACTTTCAAGCTTTCCTCTTTTTGTACCTTTCTTTTTTCATTGTCTACATGTACAATCTGGGGCGCAACAGTTATGCGGACATGTATGACGTCATCTCCTGGAGCTCACCCCTGGATGAGTGACAAAAAAATAGATTGATCTTTGTGATCACTTCATTTGTGTTTAGAAGAATGACTTTGTTAAATGTGTGTACTGCATATTTTAAGGCTTACTAATAAAGCAATGGAATGTTCTGGAAACAACAAGGCTTCTCTCAATCCTGCTCCACTTATTGAGGCTTACATAAGCTGCGCTCCTTACTCTGTTTGACCTCTGACTGCGGTGACAGAAAGCGCTGTTAGAACGGCGCCTGGTCTTGTTCAATCCGGCTCAACAGATATGCTCAGGAGGTGAGGAGCAATGGTCTTTTACGACGTTACACTTCAGTTCAGCAAATATCAGTCTGAAAAAACATATACTGTAGGTCCACTCGAAATGAGAGCCAATCCTGCAGGAAATTCTACTGGAAAAACTGAAGAGCTTTAATAGCAAATATCTCTGAGTTTGTTCCAAGACTGTCAAGAGAAATTTTGTTGAAATGTCATTTTGTTTATGTGCTCTAAATGTGATGGAGTTTGGAAAAACAGAGATTTGAAACCACAGATTTAATGAGCTGGAATTGTCTGATTTCTTGTATTAGGAAATAAAAGTGTCAGTGAACATGTAATTGTTGACCCCCGCTGCCTCGCCAATCTTAAATGTCATCCCTCCCATCCTGTCCTTGGGGGAGGAATTGTTATGCAACTTCATCCCATCAGCTGCAGATCTGTTTTCCTGTGAAGTTGTTTGTCTCCTTGAATGTGATTTCTGATCACGGCCATGATGTGACCTGACGTGTTTGTGACTGCCCCACCTGAGAGCCCACCTCGCACCTTCAGGACAAACAAACCGAGGAGAGGCTTGTTAAATGACTTGCATCTGTGCGTTTGTGTGTTGATTCTTCAACTCTCACATGCCTGACCCAGGACTACACTGTTTGTCTTTCAAGACCCAGTTCCCGTAGCTCTCACCCCCCTCCTCTCTGTTTATAGCTATGTAACCAATGGCCTGGTTGTTGGGTTCTTGTGCACTGAGTTCACCTCTCCCCCCGCCGGATGAGTCATGGCAGGATAATCAGGCCCAGAGCTTTGCATGGATAACTCAGCCTGACAGGATATTCGCGCTGTAAGCAGCATCAACTCAGGGAGGAAAATGAGGGATGGATGAAAGGCTGCTGTGGATGTGTTTGTTTTGTCTGAGTGCAAAAGATTTCAGATGTCCAACAGCTCGCTAACATGCTCTTCTATCCCCTGAAGACACAACTGCACCAGTGGGTGTGTTCGCATGACAGCCCCCCCACCTCCTGTGGTTGCAACAGGTCACTGGGTGCACCGAGCTGCAGCATCAGGCCTTCCCCAGGTTAGAACCAGCATTATATGATGCTGCTGCTTATTTTAACCAGTTATTTTTTTCTTCACATTACTTCTATCCGCCACTTCTGTGCGTGCACAATCAGGTTTAAAAGAAGACAGCCTTTTATGCAAATGAGGGAGAAAAGGCAGAGGGTGGTGAAGAAGGGGGAAATGCAATGAAAATGACTGAGCATGTGTGTGTGTGTGCCCACATTTCTGAGGCTCTGCCAGGGAGCTGCAAAGTCAGCCATTAATTTGACCCTTTCCTGGCAAACAGCGCTGCTTTTGGTTTGACACTGTGCATGTGAGAACTGGGAAGCAGTCAGTACCACCAGTTCTTATTACTGGAAACACGCTGTGCGGCTGGAATCATGCAAATGTTTGATCTGGAGGTCTGGAAAGGGAACAGGCAGCAGTTTCAAACTGCCAGGAAAAATAAGGATTGTTTGTGTCCGGTTGAAATGCTGACCTAAAGCTGCAAATTAAATGAGCAAATTCTTACACTGTTACTTCTTCTACGTCAATTAATGGTTGCTGCAGTGCAGCTGTGAAACCTCACCTGGTGGAATTTACTGCTGCCACAAACAATTATTTTAATAGTCGACTAATCTGATTAGTCGACTAGTCAGGTGGATAAAAAGCACACATCTTAACCATCATTAGCTTTGAACTAACTAAAAATACAGATAATTAAGATAATAGTTTAGCCTCTGTCCTTAATTAGTTTCTGGGAATAAAACAAGATTAAACTAGAAAAGTTGCATTACCTGTGATAATGCTATTGTGAATGCTTTTTGCTGAAAGTAGTCGCTGAAGATGATGAAGCTTTTTGCTGAAAAAGGTGACGCAATTGGAGTTTGGAGTTTGGAGTTTTAACATGTCTGTGTGTCATTTTTCTTCTGAAAGAGAACAAATTCAATAAGAAATCATTTAGTTTTTGCATTTCCGAGTATTTCTCCTTTTAAATCAATCAAACCTTCTTGGACAGACTCTGTCTGAATTATCTTCTTTCCATCAACAGCTCTGCTGCACATGCACTAAACCCTCATCTGTTCCTAGTGTCTAGTTCAGGTTCTGGAGAAGAGAAGATGGTATCTTCACATTGACTGCAGTCAAATGAGCCGCCGTTCACATTTCTGTGGTCAAATCAGCATCACTGGATTTTTTGTGTGAGTTTCATCCAATACTTACGGTAGCAGGACTGAGAACGCTGGAAAATCTCCACCAGACTCCACGGAGCTTCTTGATGTGACCACGGAAATGTGAACGGCGGCTCATTTGACCGCAGTTGGAAAGGATTGTAAATCAATGAAAGAGCATTTTGATGTTAGCTTTGATTATTTTATCAAGAACTCTGAGAAACCAATGATTGAATGTATTGATCACAGTCAATAAACATTGGAGAATTAGCTAAAAGAGTCTTTGGTGAACTGGAAGGAGAAAGAATCAGGATTTTGGAGGAAGTTCTGTCCATGAAGATCTTCACTTCCTCGTCCCAGCTGACATCCGGATCAGAACCATACGGCTGGACATTACCCAGATTGATGGATGTTTTTATGTAGGTGAAGATTTATGCTAGAGAGACACAGAGCTATCATAATCAGGCAGGAGGGATCAGGGGCGGGGCTATTCAGTTCAGGTCCTAAAACCACGCCCCCTCAGAGGAGATTTTGGAAACAGAAGATTCAGATCAACATTAAAAGTGGCTTTTTAAGACACTTAGGTTGTGGGATTTTGGTTAAAAACTTCATAATCATAATTAAAACACTATTGGAAATCTTTTTTAAGTAAAACATACTGTCATGGGGGACCTTAATGTTGCCATTTGTCAAACATTGTCTGCTTTCTCTGTTGTTGGGTTTATCAATGAGCAAAAATATTAATTTTAAACTCCTAATGTGTCCTTTTCCTGCACATGTGGCAGTTAAAGTACAGTCTAGGTTGTTCTGTGTCGTTTTATTCTGCACCAAACTGTACCAGAGATGTGGCATTAAGAAACCTCTAGTTGCTGTTGTGCCCTTGGAAGATTATTAAAAGAAATCTTAACTTAAAATTGCATAGTAAAAGAAAATTATGTGTTTATATTTTGTCCAACTACACATAACGACAGCAAATGTGGCGTTTTGCTTTAACCTCTGGATTTAGTCCAGGCTAAACCTCTCCCCTGTTTGTGTCTCCTAGGGGCCAAATGTGGTTTTAGTGTTGGTCTGTCCCACTGACAACAGGTTACAGTAAAAACCACAGTTTACCACATCCGCTAGTTTTAATGAGGCTGAATCATCAGGACCGCGGCTCCAAACAACAAACACTAGAAACGGCCTCTCGACTGAACAAGACTGGTAAATAACACATTTGTTGTGATGATACTTTAAGGAAAGGTTTATCACATGGAAACTAAACAGTTTTGGAACTTTTTAAATAATAAAAAAAGAGACAAAAACATGTTTTAATGGCACAAAAGTAAAAGGTAAATGAATGAAATCAGGTGTTTGTGATAACAGCAAACACAGACCCACCCACAGGAAAAAGGTGTTAAAAATATACCCCCCACCCCTCTTCCACACACAGTTTCACAGTTTTAAACTTTTTGTTGTTCTCAAATGAAAACACTTTTAATTTGTATTTTCAGTGTGGCTCACAAAATTATAGAATTGACTTGATTTGGTTCTTGATGTTGTTGTTCACTGATTAACACAGTTTGGCAAAGATTTTTCTTTTTACGCCGGATGCCCTTCCTAACACAACCCTGTACTCTAGTTAGACTGGGGGCCAGCACAGAGACAGAGACTTGGGCCCTCTTGTGGCTACATAGTTACACCAGGTTCAACACCGCACGCGAAAACGCCGCAAGGCGGAGAGCACGCAGAGTGCGTGTGGAATGCTGGTTGAATCCAGTTCACACCACACGCGTATTTGTTCGCAACGGTTGACGGGCGGTTTACAATGAATGAAAGCAGAAAATTCTGCAGATGCCCCCTCCCACTTGTACGATGGAGGAATCATGAGCTTTTTTAAGGCGAGAGACAGAGTGACAGTCCTCATGAAAAGATTGTAGTTTGTTGTTCTGGATTAAAAAAAAAAAAAAACTCTTTTTGTTGAGTAACACTCCAATGTTCTTTAATAAGTGTTTACAAAGCATGATCAGAAGTGTTTTTATGAGTATGGATCGGTAACGGACATTTTTTCGGCTGCGGGGGGTGGTGGGTGAGATGGAGATTGGGGGTTTTCCGTATTTGCAGAGCTCTCCGGTCGCTAATTCCCGCGAATAAGTAGAGAATACTGTATTTTCATCTCTACAGTCTGTATAGATTAAAAAAAATATGATCACATTTGTCAATAGCAGTTTTTATTTTTTATAAAAAAACGGTTATATTTAGAAAATTGTTTTTTCTCGTGTGTGTTGGCATAGCTTCCTGCCAGGATTGACGCGGATCGCTTGCACAAAAATTCAACCAGATTTCTCGTCTGGTGTGAGCTACACCATAGGTTAACAAGGGAGCTGAATAGAAGCGGCCTCTGCTTTGCGGCGCTTCCGTGTGCGGTGTGAACCAGGCGGTAGGGGGTAGTGCAATGGGTCTTGCCCCATGAACTCATTGCACACCCTGGGAATTGTATCCTGATTTTTGTTGCAGGACAGATATGTGTCAGCAGCTAAATGGGCACAATTTTAATCTTGAGTTTCAGAAACCATGGATTAATTTAAATTGTTTTTTTATTTTAGATGTGTGAGGGCTGTCATACATTTATGTGAAAATGATTTGTGTGATATATTTTCTTCTTTAATTCTTTAGAGTGCTCTGGTCTCCACAAGCACCACTGTCACCTTCACCTTCCAAGCTTTCTCCAGTTCCTCTCTGAGTCCCTGGTATTTCTCCAGTTTCTCATGTTCCTTCTTCTTGATGTTACCATCACTTAGTACTACCACATCCTCCAAAACGGCTTTCCTCTGTTCTTTATCCACAAAGTCTGGTTGGTTTCCCAATACCATCCTGTCAATCTGAAATCCCTTTGGCCTTGAGAAAAGCCTATATTTTGGGGACAACGAAATGAGGTCTTTTATAAAGAATAGAAAAAGGATGAATATGAAGCAGCAGTCACAGTCTTTAGGCCAGGGCTGCTTATTCCTGGTCCTCCAGATATACCCCCCTGACTTTTTTCCAGATGTCCAAGCCCTGCCCGCTGCTGATGAGCTTAATCAGATGTCTCCACATTCTGACTGAATGATCACACCTGGTCCAGGTAATCAGGCAGGCAGGCAGGATGGTAGATCTGGAGGACCAGGAATGAGCTGCTTTAGGGACATCCTTAAACTAGATTACTTTGGCCCCAAGAGTTTCCCAAACCTGCGATTACTTAGCCATGTTTAAAGGTACCAAAAGGACACAAAGATTGTACTTTTTTAGCACGACTTCGGCTGAAAGACGATTTCTTAGGACAAATAATTTTTTTTTTTTTCAAAAAGTGTTGTTAGCCTGTAATTGCTCAATGTTTCTACCTAAACTCACAAAATACTGTTTTTAGAGTGAAACTTTTAGTTTCCTGCTGTTCACAGACACACAGGGACACCTTTATCCAAGAAGACATCGCAGATCTGACAGCATTGGAGTTACACTCAGCGTGTCTGACTGGTTGGAGATACTCTCATTGTAAAGCTGGAGTGTCTCTTTCATTTTCACTCTCTGCAGGAGGCGAACCAGCCAACGGGCCTGTAATTGCAGTTAACGCAAAAATGCAATATTCGCACTAGGACTGGTTAGATCGCTTATTAGCCAACTTCTTTCATCTGCTTCACACTCCCTCACATTTATCGGAGCTTTCATCACTCTCAGCAACCCAGGGTGCCGCATAGCAAAGTTATCACTGACACAAAAACAAGAAAGAATGTTTATGGGGAAAAAACTTCAATTTTTAAAAAGCATGTGGAAAAAGCAGTGCATCATTGCAATGTTTTACAGAATCAGAGCAAACGCCTGTGACAGAGTTCTGCTTTCATGGGTATTATACAACTCTGAAAATGTCAGTGAGACTTTCAGAGTGGAGACAAAAGGAAGAGTTCATCTGTATTCCAACAGTCTCGCCTGCACAGAACAGGAGCTCAAAACTTTTAAGATCAGAGAAACATGTGACTGAAAAATGAGGCTCATAACACTTCCCCTCAGGAATCCGGTAAAGATCTCATCAGGAGGGTTCCAGCTCTTCCAGATGATAACTACCCATCTGAAGTACTTAATAGGGCTTTTTTCTTGGCCTGATGTTGACTTCATCAAAAATTTACTTTGACGCATAACTAAGAGCAAGGCTTTAACAGATAAGTACCACTTGTTTCATGTTGTTTGGAGATTGTCTTGTTGCTCTTTGTGTCGCATAGTGAGGAATATTAAAACCTATTGCATTCATCAAAATTCACTTGAAAGGCTGTATGATTTATATACATTTCTGACTTAAAGCTAAAGACGGAGAACATTCTAGAGCTTCAAAAGCAACCATCAATAAAGGACCTGATGATTTAAGAAAGGGTGTTGAACTCCTGATCTTAAGTGTAGACATCCTTTATGCTTTTTTTTTCTGAAACCCATCCTATCTGTCGCTGATTACATGGATCTGGTGTGTTTTGCCATGAGATGCTACTATTGTGGGTTGGTTGAAAGACTTGCAGGACATTGACCACCAAGGCCTGGAGTTTAAGGTTTGTAGAATCGGAAAATCTAATGTTCCTTTTTTTTGATCTAATAAGAAACAGTTATGCTCATAAGTTTACATAGCCTGGAAAAAAAAATATGATTTCTTGTTGATTTTTCATACTATATGAATGATAACAGAAAAAACTTTTTTACTTATCATTAGTGGTTGGGTGAAGCCATTTCATGTAGATAAAACATGTTTATCCTTTTAAATCATATTGACAACAGAAACTCAGCAGGTTAGACAAATCAAAAGTGACATCCCCCAGTTCTTCATCCCTTCTCTTGCCTCCTTTTGCATCAATAACATCTTGAAGTCTCTTGTGGTCGTTGTGGATGAGGTTCTTTATTTTCTCTAATGGTAAAACCTCAAATTCCTTTAAGTTCTTGGGCTGTCTTGCATGAACTGCCTGTTTGAGATCTCCCAGAGTGGATCAATAATATTGAGGTCAGGAGACTGAGAACCACTCCAGAACCTTCACCTGATTCTGTTGGAACCAATGACAGCTGGACTTGGATCGTTGTCATGTTAAAATGTTCAAGTGTGTCCCATTCAGATCCTCTAAGCTGAAGAGTGACAGTGGTCTCACCACTCCAAATGACTTTGGTCCAGAAATTTGGAGGTTTGTCTTTGTGCTGGTTGACATTTTGCAAGCGAGCTATTTTGTGGCATTTGCACAAAAAAGTCTTTCTTCTGGCAACTGGACCATGCAACTCATTTTTCTCCTTATTGTACATCTTGAAACATCAACACCAAAGTTGTTCAGAGTCCTGACTCACAGTTGAAGTTATTTCTGGGTTTTTCTTTGCTTCTCTAACAATTTTTATGGAAGCTGTGGCAGAAGTTTTTGTTGGTCTACGTGTCTGTGATTCGGTTTCAACAGAACTCCTCACTTTCCACTTCTTGATCAAAGTTTGATCTCTGCTGACTGGCTTTCTTAGTACCTTGAATATCTTCGTATAACCCTTTCCTTTCTTCTACAGTTCAGTTACCTTTTCCCATAGATTTTTTGAAAGCTTTTTAAAGCTTTCCCCATGACTCAGGATTCAGAAATCTCAGTGAAGGATGCAAGAGTCTATTGGGAGCTTAAGTGCACACTCATTGATAGAGTTGCCACTATTAGTCGACTAATCGACGACTAATCGGCTAATTAAATAGTTGACGACTAATTTAATAGTCGATTAGTCGTTACTGTATGTCATATGGAGTCAGAGTGTAGTAAAGTTGAAAGTTATAATGGCGTTATGCTAGCTCTTTGGACTATTTTGACTATTTTAGGCTTTTTGTGTTTTTATGCTATTTTGAAATGTAGCTAATATTTTGGCTACATGCTAGCTATTTCGGCTAATTAAAGCTTTTTCCAGTTTTTAGGCTATTTTGGACATTAGCTAATATTTCAGCTATATGCTAGCTATCATGGCTGGTTTAGGCTTTTCTTGTTTTTTTAGGCTATTTTGGAGCTTAGCTAATATTTTAGCTGCACACTAGCTGTTTTGGCTAACTTAAGCTTTTTTGATTTTTTATTTCTAATTTGGCATTTAACTAATATTTTAGCTGGCTATCAACTTAAGCGTTTTCAGCAGTTAGCTTCAGTCATTTCAGCTTCAGTGTTTTTAAGCAATCAATTTCAGCATCTTCAGCTATCAGCACTAGCATCTTCAGCAGTCAAATTCAGCCAACAGCATTCACAATAGTATTATCACAGGTAATGCTGTATATGTAGTTTTTAGTGAGTTTAAAGCTAATGATGGTTAAGATGTGAGCTTTACATCCAGTTTGCCCATGTCAAAATAATCGGTGATTAGTCGACTATTAAAGTAATCGTTTGTGGCAGCACTACTCATTGATAACAGGTAAACGAGTAACAGCTGAGGATGGATATCTGTAGCTGTCATTTAAACCCTTTTGTGTCAGCTTGTTTTCTAAAAGTAATCAGTCTATGTAAACTTATGAACAGGGTCATTTTGGAAGTTTCTGTTGTCATTATGATTTAAAAGGGGTAAACAGATTTTTTTGACAGTAAATAGCTTCACCAACCAGTAACTATGAGTGGGAAAGAGTTTGTGGTGTTATTATTCATCTTCAATGAAATCATCACTGCTTGCAAAGTGTAAACCTAAATGTATTTATTTTTCTTTCCATTTGCTGTCTCAGTTGCATTTGATCATTCTATAATCCATCTAAACAAAATCTGCTGTATGAGTGGGTTTATACCCCTCCCCAAACCCAAATCTTTGCTTAAGTCGATAGAGAAACGTGTGTGCATAAGCAGCTGTGGTTTTCCACTCCCGCTACATTTATTTAGACTTAATTTTCAGTTGGATCCTCCCTCCCCTCAAAGGTTTCGCACTGTCAGTCCTCCTCTTTGAGCAATTAAAAGATCTAGACTTGCAATAAAGCAGTTGAGCAGTGGCTTGCTCGCGCGTCGCGTCAGACAATAGCCCTTCGCCGACACTTCATTTGAGGCGCACAGCGCGGTTGGGCCAGACAAAGGAGTAAAGACAAAGTGACTGGAAGTTGGTGTAAACACAGAGATGTGCCTGTAAAGCACTCATCATCATATCTGATGCAGACAGAATCATTCTCAGACTTCAGATGTGAAAGTGTGTGTGTGTGTGAGAACGTGTGCCCCTAATAACTGATTCTGATCACCGCCCCACCATTGTCTTTTTGCTTCCTCTCGAGAAATAAAACAGAAAAGATAAAAAATGATGGCGGAGAGGAGGAATCCTAATTAATTGTGATGAATATGCAGATTGGGTTGAATCCTCGGGACAGCCGGCTCTTTTCACCACGATCTGCTTCAATATTTAGACAGAGCTTAGGGACAAAGACTAGTCTGCTACCAGAATGCAATCAGCCTCAATTTTACTTCGTTGCTAGTTTGTGGATTTACGTGTCTGTGTGTGTCTTTGGTTTTCGTCTGACATTCGTCCGTCTGTCAGCACCACTACCTCATTGCTAGAGTTAGATCTTGAATCCTTTTGCACTGAATCATTTTTTAAGTGTACCAGTTCTTTCTGTTCCTCACAAGTTCAATAGAAGATGCTTCTAGGGGTGAAAAAGCACAACCAAGTCAAAAGGATTGCTGCTGATTGTGGGGAGGAGGATTTCCCAGAGATGATTAGACCCAATCTTTGGGTCCATGGGGTTTGGTTCCGGCACTGACATGTGATAGGTAGGCCACACATCAAGCAGAGGGAAAGAGTCCGGCTTTACTCCAGTTATAACATGAAATGTTAGATATATCCCTCAGTTTAAATGCCAACTGTCACAGGCTTTCAAGGGCAAATGTAGGCCACACTTTGGCAAAAATCCTTTCCTATCTGGGTTCTGAAATTTAGGTTAAGATTTTTTTCTCACTTGAAAGTCATTTCACACCATCAGTAATCAGTTATTGGAAAAACATGAGAATATTTTTCCTCATTATATTTTTCAGTTCTTTCAACTCTTGTGAAATGGTTTTATCAATGTAATACCAACGATAAATTAGTGGGCCTTGAGTGTCTTATGGTGCATTCACACAGAACGCGGCCGGCGTGTCTAATTCGCGTCTGCCGCCTCTCTTTTGATGCCTAGCAAATTTACTGCTCAACGCCTTGACGTCCCTGCTCCGGAGCAACTGCCAAAGTTGTTCTGGAATTCATTCTTTGCCATATCATGGATGAGCGAGTAGCTTGGGTTTGTATGTTTTGGAAAGCTCTGCAGAGGCATCAGCAAGCACATCGCTGTGCTTGTCTTCACCAGATCTTTCAGTCTCTGGGTTGTGTGTACTTCACTCTGGCAGCAAGAGCTGCACCTGAGGGTTGTTTCATAAGTTACTTCCGTCTGTCTGTGGTCCAGTTTGAGTTTTAACCCAAGAGGAGGGAAATAGAAATAAAACTGGGGGATATTTTTATTTATGTCTTGATAAAAAGAAGAAAAACATCAAGAAGCTAGAGCAATCCCACGTGCTACAACGGCACTTGCGGAGGCTCATGACAAAAATTCTTGCATCGAGAGGGCATTTTGAATGTTTATTTCTACACTTTGATCTATCCACTAAAAATATCACATGACCAAAGCTGAGTTCCTGATTGGTTGACGCACCGCGTCAAACTCGTAGCGCCTGACGCCCAAATTGCGCCGTGTCTTATTGCGTCTTTACATTGACTTGACATTGAAACTTGGCGCCTCCACCGTGTTTGATGTGAATGCATCATTAGGGTTAGCAATTTCTTAAAAAAGCTAAACTTTCTCAGAAAAAATATAGACATAATTACTCTAGTAGTTTTTATCAACTTTCATACTGCCGCGTTCTGTGTGAATCCACCATAAGTCACTCAAGGCCCACTGACGCTAATGCTAAAATTTTTGAGGCCAAGATTATTCTTAATTTGTGTGCCCATTAGGAAAACATCATACTGTTTTTCTGTTTGATTGCATTAATAAAGTGCTAAAAAGGATTGTTGAAAATAGTACATTTAACTATGATGCTACAAACACTTTCGAAATGTGTGGCTCCTTCAAGTATGCTTTGTACGTGAGTTTTTGAACCTGCCATTAGCATTTGGTGTTTAAAACAAACTTGTTACTACCTGATTCTGGTGCGTGTACTCACAGTTGGAAGAGGTTTGGTGCAATATGTCAAAATGGTGCAAATTTTGTGAATCTTGCTCAAGATTTTTTACCCCACAGCTCTATTCCGATTTATGAAAGACTTGGTGTCATAGAATCGTGACAGGGAACAAACTGGGACTTCCGTGTTTTGAAAAAGATGCTAGTCATGTGTCTCCACCAAAACCAAGTCCCTAATTGGTCAAAGTTCAATCATTTGAACTTGCAATGTGCGTTTAATTGCCACATGATTTTTATGGCGCCTGTACATGGACTTAAAAAAATGGTGCAGCGACGCGTGGATACCAGAGCTCTTGGATACAGAAGCCAGAAACAAGTAAATTGTATTATGTATTTGTATGTTTTTGACATTCGAGTGTTCATGTGAATACACAATTGCAAGTACACACATATGAGAACAAAATGTATTGTATAAGTTACTAATTAAGTATCTAAAGTTACACACAAACAGGGAGACAAGCAGTTACAAATCAAGTACTACAAAAGTTGCCTTTCGTACGATAATGCTAGGGTGAATGCTTTTTGCTGAAAATACTCACTGAAGATGCTGAAGTTTTTTGCTGAAAATGATGCAATTTACTTTAATTGTTGAAGGGATTTACTGAAAATGCAAAATGCAAAATTTGCTAAAAGACTGGAAATTTCATTAAAGAACTATGAAAGAGTGCTGGTTATCCTAAATTTCTGAAAAAATTGTAGTAAAATTGCTCTAAAATGCCTAATACATGCCAATTTTGCAAAAATATTTAGTGTGTACTTAAATATGAGCTAAACTCCAAGTTAGCCCAAAAAACCTTAGGAGATGCCAAATTAGCCAAAAAAAGAATTGTTGCTTAAATGGCCAACTAGCTAAACTCCAAAAATAGCCTAAAATTCCTTAGTTAACTGAATTAGTCAAAAACGTTAGCTTGTTTCTAAAATAGAAGCTAAACTCTAAATTAGTATAGAAAAACCTTACTTGATAACAAATTAGCCAGACAGTTAGCATGCATGTTTGTCAAATACTAGCTAATCTCCAAATTAGCATAAAAAAACTCAGTAGAGGCCAAATTACCCAAAAAGCTAGCTCGTTGCTTAAATACTAGCTAAACTCCAAAAATACCCTAAACATTCTCAGTGAAATAAATTAATCAAAATTGAGCTTGTTGCTAAAATATATGCTAAGCTCTACATTAGCCTTACAAAACCCCAGTAGATAACAAATTAGCCAAAAACGTTAGCATTTTGCTAAAATAGAAGCTAAGCTCTGAATTAGCTTAAAAAAAACCCAGGAACTAACAGATTAGCCAAAAACGTTAGCATGTTGCTAAAATATTAGCTAAACTCCAAATCTTTTTTAAATTTACAATTAAATGAAAACTAAGACCTTGAATATTTTTAAAGGCTTGTTGCTTATATTTTATTCAATATTCAAAAATGATAAAGTTTATGATAACTAAAAATACAAGCAGTAAAGTCCTGAACGAGCTCAATATTTTGATACCAAGATTGTTGAAATCGCTGAAAGTGTGATTGAGTTTTTATGTGCCAAAATACGCATGGAAAGGAGCAGGAGAATTACTATAGTGTGAATGCTGACTAAGCATTCACCCAATTATGCACATACAAAAGTATGGAGACCATTTTAACTCAAGGCTGGTTGCTTGGTGCAAATAATTTTTTTTGACCTATAAAAAATTGATTAACAGAATCAGCTTCCTATCAGTTTTTTCAAACAGACCTCTGTCATGTTTAAACTTGTCAACTTTTGCTTTGATTCCCAGCTCAACACAGTGAATTCTCTGTGTCCCACACCTCTGCAGTAAATGGTGAGTCACTGAAATGTTTGGAGGCCGTGTTGAGATCTGTGAACCTGGCCAACAAGATGCAAGCAAACAGTTGGTCATCTGGTGCGGCCTGAGATATTGCAGCACAGGCGCAAAGCTGTGTGTGCTTTTGTATGAATCTGTGTGAGTGAGAGATACGCAGAGGCACAAGTGAGATTACAACCACTAGCCACCTGTGAACAGAAACCTACATGTCCTACACAGACTCCATTCTAGGACTGAGGGAAGCTCTCGGGTCCATGCAACTATGCTTCAGGGCTCAGCAGGTCACCTACACAAGTACTGTTTGTTTTTGTGACTTTAAATATAGTTTTCATTAAAAAAAATATGTATAAATATCACAACCAGAGTCACAACCAGAGTTCTATAAAGGTGTTAAGTGAGTCACTACGGGAACCTCCAGAAGACTATTATGGTATTGGTGATAGGTTATGAATCAGAGTGAATGGATTTTAGTTTGAGTCCTCGAAATTAATTTTTGACATCAGTAACAGAATTTTGTGATTAAAAGAGGGAATCTTGAAATGCTGCCCATCTCTACAAGAATTACAACAAAATATGTAAAACAGGGTAAAATAGTAACAAACACTGCTTCTTTTTTTTTTTTTTTTTTTTTTACATAAAAACGTCTTTGTGTGGTTTCCATGATGAAGGGGTGAGGATTTGAAAATAATTACTCGTTGTTCATTTGTTGTGCACATTCTATTTGCTAATGGTGGAAGAAAAATTCACTGAATAGCTGCACTTTTGTACAAGCCGCATGGTTCAAAACCTAGGAAAAAAGTGGCGGCTTATAGTCCAGAAAATACGGTACTTAGCGATTCGTGGCAGAACTCATCACATTCAGATCCTGAAATCGTGTTGTTGTTATTTTGTTAGAATATTTTAACATGCTTAACACACATTTTGGCTGGTCTAACTTCTTTAAATGGTAATTCAAAAGTGTGCTAACATCAGTCTCATGTATGCTATCTATGACCAGCATCACAAATGGCAGATGTTAGCCCAGGTCCAAATCCAACAGCACATCTGTCCTTTATTTATTTTAATGAACATGTTTAGTGATTAACACATAAACTTATGATATGCTAGAAAAGTGTCTGCAGTCAGAATCAATGTTATGTCATCAAATGCGAGTGTTTAAAGAAATATTTAAAAGCCGTAAAATGATCAGTGCTGTGGATGTCACATTAAAAAGGTCACAATGTGGGAAATGACTTCTCTGAGATAAATTTTACTAATATGCAAGTAACTAGTTATCAGGTTAATCATCAAGACTTTTCACACATACTTAGGTTCAATCAGAATTTTTCCCTTCATCCCATTTCTTCTCCCTTTCCCTACATTTAGTCCTCCAAACAGAGAGTTATAGAAAAATAGTGTCTCTGATTTTGGACGTCACTTTTGTCGATGAGGTCACCAATAGTCGCCGGTCAGATAGCGTTAGTGCGGAGCTGCCAGTGCTCGAATATACATAACTACAGCAGTTTTAAAACTTTAAAAAGAACCTGTCACAATAAAAGTAATTACTTACGTTTAAATGTCAACTTCTGTACTTCAGAGCACACCGACGTGAAGAAATTCGCTTCTCCTCCGCAGCACAGTGCGGGGCGGAACCACCTCACGGGGGAGGGGTCTGTGTCCTTCTTCTTGGAGGGGAGGATATTAAAAATATATTTCGGACACCCCTTGCACTTCACAGACCCCTTCAAATGGGGGGAGAATTTCAATTGGGCCATACAACCATATGTAGGAGCACACACAAACACACATTTACTTTAACTCCCACAGCAAACACGTGTGCTCACATACCTGCACACCACCCAAATTTTCCTCAGAACTACAGATTATTTTTTGTCTATTTTAAGCAATAATATATATTTATATATATATTTAAATAAGATGCATCCAATACAGTGTATATATATGTATATATATGTGTATATGTACGTATACGTGTGTGTATATATATATATATGTATGTATATGTGTATATGTTCGTATACATGTGTGTATATAAATATTTATGTATTTTATATATATATATATACTGTATATGATACGTCAAATACAGTGTCTATGACTATATATTTGTCACCATAACCTCTTTCACCCGATTGTGATCATGTTTTAGTTGGTAGCCAATGAGCTCCAATCTCCACCGCGCATAAAAATAGGCTAAAATCTTGAAAAGTCTTATTTGAAGCTAAACCTGAAAGCAAAGAACGAAATACAAAAAAAAAAAAAAAATCGAAAGTTGAGACTACAAAACTGCAGCTGTTACAAATAAACATTATTTTTCATTAGGTAAAACTTTTAGGTTTGAAGTTTTAAGCCAAAGGGTTCAATATGTCTTTAAAATTTAGTTTCAAATTTATAGTTTTTCCCTTTCAAATTGCCAACGCATACTTTTAAGTTTAAAACAGTTTTAAAATTTTCTTTTAATTTTTTTTTAATCTACAATGTCTATTTTTATATTTGCAATCTGTTTTTTATTCTCTTTAAATTGATCCTGATTTGAACCCATGTGTCTGTTCAGAAAATTTCTAAAATGTCAAGGCTGCAAATGTAACACGTCACTTGCAGATTTTTTCTTTTCTCAAATTCTTAAGATGCAAGTGAAAAGAATATACTTGTTCCTGGGGAAAATCTGAGTAACTGGCATTCTGTCCATTTCCACTCAGAAGAAAGTTAAAAATTAAAGTCCCATTAGTTGTTACCCACCTAGGTATGGGAAACTTGTTCACTGCATTTGACCCATCCCCCGAGGGAGTGGTGTGCTGCAGACACAGGAATGATTTGGTAGTTTAACCCCCCAATCCAACCCCTTAATGCTGAGTGTCAACCAGGGAGGCCATTTTTAGAGTCTTTGGTGTGACGCAGCTGGAATTTGAACTCGTGACCTTCTAGTCTCAGGGCGGACACTCTACCAAGGCGGCCACTGAGCTGATTGTATCAAGAAACCTTACAGTAAAAATGTTGTGACTGAGTAAGTAAATCAGCAGTTTATTTGCCAGATTTACATACAAGCACGGAGGACTGATCAGCCCTGCCATTTGTGTGTTGGTTTGTTGAATTCCAGTTTGTGTTTTGGAGTCTTTTGATGTAATTACGTCTTTTCCCTCATGCCTCACAGTCTGCTTTTCATCATTATGCTTTTCAGTAATGAGCTATCTCCCTTGGATTCCATGCAGCGGAAAGCTGAATAGTGTAACTTGTCCTTGGACCGGCTTCCTGTCCTCTGCTTGGAAAAACAAGCGCTGATGTGTGTGCAGGAAGAGTTAAAGCACAGCGGGAGGTTAAGACCTGAGTTTCAGAGAGTCTTGTTGTCGTCCGTGCCTTATTTAGAAGACCAGCATGTATGATAAGCCCAGAGAGGCATGTGAGAGCCCACCGGCACGTCCACGTCGGATTTGAGTTTCTAAATGAGGAGTAGTGTTCAGAGACATCCTGGACAAAAAGGGTTTGAGGTCTTTATTAATGTTCCCAGAATTCCACAGAAGGAACATGCGAGCATAGGTAACATCTATGGGTGCGGTTGGGTCCGGATGAGATGCTTTCTGGTAAAGCCTCTTAAAGCTCTGTGGATTTCCACTTCTGTCAAGTAATTTGGTGTTTGTCTGCTTTCGCATGCTCTCACCGAGAAACAAAGATGGGAAAATAAATCCTTTTAATGTGGAAACGGCCGGGGAGGAAGAATGTTTTTTTTTTCTTTTTGGAGTTGTGACTTGGATTTCGAGTTACGGATTTGCTCTTGAATAAATGGCGGCTTGGTGTGTGCTTCCACATTTCTTCCAGAGCGGTGGACGCCTCTGAACTTGTGAACTCCTAGTCCAATCTGAGACCCCGGGGCACAAACTGTTCACATCAGCACTCTCATGCTACACGGTCGATGGAGGCGTCCCACAGGGTGGAAAATGTCGGCGTTCCGCCGCCACACGCTCCTTTGAACTCATTAAACCGTCCTCACCAGAGCGTACTCACTTCTCACTTTGATCGTTGGTTCTGGCTCTGCGCAGGTTAGCGGGACTTGTTTTCTGTGCCACTTCCCAACCCCTTCCCTGCTCCACCGGCCGCCCATCCATTCATTCGGCAAACAAGCTGGTACATTGGGACTGTTTTTAGAAAGCAAAATAATGCTGGGAATATGACTGGAATATGGAAACACTTAATCTCTCCGGGTGGATGACTGTCAAATCCCCCGGCGCACGGCTGGGGGAGAGACAGGCAGGCAGACAGAGGCTGTGGAGGGGCGGTGTGTTCATTTTGCCAAGGCCAGATGGTGAGGGCAGCTTTGGTACCAAACGGCTTCTCTCTCTGCCTGTGAGGCCGTGACACACACACATAAACACACACACACACCTCAGCCTGTTTGTACAGCAGTGCTCTTCTGTGTGCGCTGGCCCAGACTTATTAGAATAATCTTTTATTTGTCTGCTGCTTTTATCACTGTTTTCCATCTCAATGTGTTGCTGGGATTAAGTTTGCATTTGCTTGTTGGATGGCTTGTAATCTGTGAGTGTGTTTGTGTGTGTGCCTGACTGCTGGTCTGTGACACAAATATTCCCAAAGTGCCGTGGCGTTGAAAGTGGCTGAAATGAGGTTTCTTGTTAGTCAAATGTGGCTCATGGTCACGTGGATTCAGAGTCAACATGTTGCAATAAGTGTTTGAACCATCTGTGTTTATTTTTATGACAATATGAACTAAAGCTCCTGCTTTTCTGTTTTTCCAGGTATAGTTTTCCTTTTGGAGATTCTTGACCTTTAAACAAGCTGAATGTGATTTTGTACTTTCGTATTACCAACAAATCTTTTCTCCTGCCTTCATAGCCTCTTGTGTCTTTTCAAAGTAAAAATGAAGCTGGACTGTATTTGGACTTTTCTTGACAAGTCTCATCCATCTGCTGTGAATTATTTTTTCTGGAGGTGAGGGCGGGCAAGACGACCCAAATAGTGTGTTTAGAAACGGTCGTTTCTCTGCGTTAGTTGAGGTTTTCTTTACACACACAAATACAAGTAAATAAAATCATTTCTACTCCTTAAATGTTTTTAGGGTCCTATTTTCACTGACGATCAGGTCCAGGTATTTGTGGCTTCAACAGTCTGACCTCCATTCTCTGTGATGCAACGCTGCTGAGTTCCTCTCAGACGCATCCTGAGGACCACGTTATCTATGTGCTGCAAGGAGGACCTAAAGACTCAGTCGCAGGTGGATTTGGGGGTTTTCCAGTTCGTGGAGGGTCGTACAGAAGAGCGTCAGTACCGTGGCCGACACGGCTCACATAATTGCAAAAGCCGACAACACAACGAAAAAAGCTGAAGCGCAACAACAAAAGCCAAAGCATGACGGCAAATGCGGAAGCACGATGACAAAAGCTGAAGCACGACGACAAAAGCTGAAGCACAACAAAAGCAGAAGCACAATGACAACAGCCAAAGCACAACAACAAAAGTCAAAGCGCGACAACAAAAATCGAAGCACGACGACAACAGCGGAAGCACTACGACATGACTTCGAAAGCTAAAACACCTTGACAAAAGCAAAATCAGCACAACAACAAAGCCCGACAACACAACAACAAAGACTGAAGCAAAAAGACAAAAGCCGACAACATGACGACAAAAGCTGAAGAACAATAAAAGCTGAAGCAAAACAACAAAAGCAACAACACGATAACAAAGCTAAAGCACGACAACAAACTTGAAGCACAACGTCAAAAACTGACAACACGATGGCAAAGCTGAAGCATGACGACAAAAAGGTTTTGAACCATGGTGTTTTTATCAAATTCTTGTAGCATTTTTCTCACGATGGAAGACATAGATAAAGGAAATTAAGATCAAAATTACATTTCGGAGTTTTTCTTTATTCAAATTGTTTTGAATAAGGAACAGGGGAACAAATGTAATTGGAAAAAGCTTGTTGCTCCGCTGCATTCTGATGCATCCACTTAAAGGATAACCAAACCCTAAATCAACTGTTTTTGCTGTTGATCTCTATAAATGGGGTTTTAAAAGGGCTGTCTGTTGGTCATTACCACATTTTTGACAAATTAAATTAAACTTGTTTAATGCTTGAAAATATAGTCCAAAACCTTCTGTGTGCTGCCCCCTACACATTGAATTGAGGTATCACAGTTGAATTTGTAATTGGTCAAATCATTTGATTTGCAGTTTCAGTAATGATAACAGTCTTGTTCCCCAGTCTCTCCCTTCTGACTTGATTTTCAAATTTCAGCTGTGGGTGGAGTCAGCCTTTAACTTAACTGTTTGGTTACCTTTTAAAGACCAACAAGTTCATGTACATCTTTTTTATATGTTGGGGTTGTGGGGGGCTGTAAGCTAGAGGGAGAGAGTGTAAACAAAGGGAGGATGGGAAATGAAGGGAGTCTAACAGTTTTGCCCACAACTCAGAGGTGAATTTCTATTGAACTCCTGACACTTTGCAGAAACTATGTTCTAAAAAAAAATGACAGTTTTTTTTTCCATTTTGGCTGAAAACAGCTTCTTATTTCCTTTCAGGGGTCACGATAGTGACTAAAATTCCTCCATCTCACCTTGTCTTCTACATCCTCAACTCAAACAACACATATTCATAGTTTAAAGACCACTGGGAAGACCTTTAAAATAGATCAAAAGATGATAGGAAAAACTGTTTTTGTGTTCAATCACATTAAATTAAATTTTTAATTACAGCTGAGAGGACATTGCTGGACAGATTGCTGGTTCCACTTGCAGCAGGTTTACTAGCGCTCTAAGGATGACACGTACCACTCAAAGTCCTCAAAGCTAAAGCAGGGTCGGACAGGCAGAGATTAGACACCAGCATGGAAGTATCAGAGATCAAACTGGAGGAGCCGGAGTTCAGGTGAACAGCATTCAAACAGAGTCAAAGACGAATCGGGGTCGGGTAAACAGAAGATCAGGATATGATGCTCGGTAATGCCGGCTCAGTGGGACAAACAATACTTTGCACTGAGTGAGGCTCTGTGTAGTGCGTAGTGCAGGCAGTATTTTGGAGACAGCTCCCGCCGGCGACCAGAGGGGGAGACAGAGAGCTGACTCCTGACATTTAGCAGGACTTGTTTTTATTTTTATTTTTCAAATGTTCTGTAAAAAGCAAAATGGTTTATTAATTGACAACACATTAAAATGTATTTAGCAAAAATTAGGAAACCATACAAGTAATGTTTGCAGTTTTATTTTTGAAAAATCTATTGTGTACTCAGAAAAGAAAAGATTTTTTTTTTTAATCTGGATGCCAAAAGCAAAAAGGAAAACAAAAAAGAATGAAAAACACAAAAGCAACTGGAGCAGAAAAGTTTTAGAGTTTTATTCATATTTCATAGACCAGAAGCTTTGCTCTTTAACTGGTTCTTTTTCATGCTGCTTTTAAGACTGAACCTATTCGGAGTAAAGGAATTCTGTAAAACGATTTCCAAATGTACTGTGAATCTTAAACAGGCCAAAGCACACCAGTCTTTATCGGGGAGAGTGCTCCTTCAAAGTAAAGGCCTCAGACAGGACGGGCTGATAACCTGGTGGCCTTTTGTCCGTGTCTGAAATCCTACTCTCAACATTCTGTCATATTTACGCTGAAGAAACATGATAGAGTTCTCTGAAAAGCTTTGCTGGGTCTGGAATACTCTGTGGAAAGAAAAGGTCATTCCATCCAGAACACATTGGTGAAAAAATGTGATCATTTTAGCTAAAGTTCCCATAAAATCAAATAGATACAATTTAAAAAGCTCCAAAATGAAAGTGGAATAGAAAATGATGCGCTATTCTCTCTGCTCAGTAAAGGCTGCTGTGAGTGTAAATAAGATTGTAGTCTTTGTCTTTCTCAGATGCTGGTTTCACAGGCTTCTTCACAAAGTTTTTCCATCGTTCTTCCTAATTCAAGATGGACCGGAGTTGAATTTGAGACAGGAAACACAGATGAGATTCATGTTTGGAAACAGAGCCAGCACTGATGGTGAAAGCGAGTTGATTGGCCAACATCTGGCCAATGAGACGTCAGTTTATTTGGGCTTCAGCTACAGTATGGATGTCTTCCTTTCTTTTTAAATGACCTTTGATATATATTTTCAAAAGCTTCATGGCGTTGTGTTGCAGCTGCTGGCTGATCTAGGGGGCAGAACAAAAATATGTGCAGGCAATCCAGCATCTTGGATGTATGTTTTACGTGTGGCTAAAGGGAATCAGTTTCCATCCATCAGGTAAATACGTACAAATAACATAGAAAAAGGCATTTATATTCTGCTGAAAAAAAATCCAAGAAACAGCGAAACTGAAAGATGAACCCTGATCTAGCGATGGAACACTGCATTTTATAATCCAAATAACATTTCTGTATCATTTTTTAGAGTTGCTAAGTGCAGAACTTGTGCTTGAAATGCAAACAAAATCCACCACAAAGTCTGTTACAACACTTTCTAACTTTCTTTCTCTCTCCTCTAACACAAAATTAGAGATAGGTTAACATTTCTTTGCTGTGCCGTAAAGAGGAACAACTTTTGTTCTGGAGAAGACTAACTCCCACAAAGTGGAGCTCCATTTGCTGTCTTGTCTCTCATAAAAGACGGATACAAAATGAAAAGTCATAAAACCCATCATTTAAAAAGCAGAAAGCAAAGTATCCAAAAACAGAATCATAATATTAAAGCCAGGAGCAGCTTTAGACATGGGTGACATTTTTTGTTTCATAGCTGGAAATTGTGCGACCACAGTTACTGGTGTGGTTGTGTTCCAACCAATCAGCCAATAGTAACTTGGTCTGGGCTGTACAAGAAAGTTGGATGGTTATGTAGTTTGTAATCATCAAACAAGAAGGAGAGCTTTAGAGCTTCTTTTCGCCGTCTCTAAGGGTGTTTCTTCTCTCACCTGTTCAGTGAGGGTGACATCATTCACAGAAATAATCACAGAGCCCAATCAGAGGCGGAGCGAGAGCATCAGCTCAAAGGAAATGATACTTGATTACATTTTACTGGAACTTTTTATGCAGATTTTCTGTGTTTTTCCAGGCTGTGTGTACAACTGCAGCAGTATTTTTGTGTGTAATAGTATAAAACATATGAACATTCCTGTTGTTTCTCTGTTAAACGCCTCCTGCTCCCGGGTCGTCTTTCCTTCTTCCTTTAGTAAATCTTGACTGCTGTTGATCAGTGAAGGTATTAGAAAGTATACAGTGTCTGAGCTCATATGTGAACCCAAACGTGGTCTTTGTTTTTCGTTGCTTGACGTGTTTCTTGCTCCGTACCCTCACCTTCACCCTGGACTCACTGTCAGCTCATCCTGTGACCAGTGGTTGAGCAGCTCTGCTGCAGCATGTTTCTATGACACACAGGCAAGAGGCGAGGGAGTTAGGAGTCATTTCAATGGTTTGCATTGTGGCTGGAAAAGGCAAAGGCACTGTTTTATTGCTTCACACCTATTCAACTCACATCCTGCACAGATCGTGGATCAATCGGGTACTGCCAGACTCTACTGTCAATTGCCAGCTTCTTGTCCGTTTTTATTGGAACAGTCTATATGTTTATAATCTTCCTGTAAACCTGCAGAGCAGTTGGTGAATGTGACCTCCAGGCTTCTGCTGACGGCGAAGTAGATGCATCTGTTCAAGAACATAAACGTCTGCACAGATGGAGCTGCTTGAGCATCCTGTGGAATCAGGCTGGGAATGTGGGAAGGCAGGTAGAGCCTTACTCCCAACTGCCCTCACAGGTGGATATGGGCTGTATGTGGGCACAAATTGGGCAAACTTGTAGGAGGCACGAAGTTGGCCTGCGCCAAATACTGAAGTCGTAGATTGCCCTACAAATCTGTGGAGCAAAAATGTTCATGCACATTTTTTAATACAGCATGCCATGGTTGACAGGTTGAGGTGAACACATACATAACACTTAAAGGGGCCCTACCATGAAAATTCTACTTTTTGAGGTTTATAATAATAATAATAATAAATTGTATTTAGGGCACCTTTCTTGGCACTCAAGGTCACCTCACAGTACATAAATAAAAGCATAAAAACAGCAATAGCATAAAAACACAACAGTGAGTCAACAGCTAAACTGTTACTGTTCATTCCTCTCTATAAAGAACCCCAAAGCGGCATTTTGATCCGTTCATGCACTTAAGAGCAATCCTCTAAAAACCTGCACTGTCTGCAGCAGCCCCTCCCATACCCACGAAAACCAGCGGTTGGAAACGTGCTGATGTAAGATCGATGCCAACAGCTCCCTCCAGGAAGAGTCTGTGCTGCAAGCTCCGCCTCCAGATTAACACAACACTCAATTTATCCCCTTCTCCACTGATGATCAGCAAAAAAAAATAAATAAATAAACTTTCATTTTAGATGCAGAATACTGTATGTTTTCCAATTGTCTCCTGTCTTCAATAAATTCCAGCTCAAATAGATGTTGTTTTATCCACTTCGCTCCTTTAAGACACCCGCCCCCCCCAACCCCAGTCCGGCACAGCCGTGAAGGAGCTGCGTGTGTGTTGTGGAGCAGTATAACAATAGCTAGGCCTACTAAAGACAGATATATCATATGTGCATCCATCTTTGAAGAATTTGGGATTATTTTCATGGGAGAAATACAGACATGTTGCCACAGACTCTAGGATGACGTCATGGAGTGGACTGCAACCGCACGCAGCGGCAGGCGGAGCTTCAGGAATCGAGCCGTTTTACTTCCGGGTAGGGAAAAACTTACGAAATATAACAAATATTTCATAAATAATTTGTTTTTTAGTGTTTCATGGGTAATATATGATCATATATATGGATATAGTTCACCCTGAAAGGCTTAAGAAAATCTTGGTATGGCCCCTTTAAGCTCCCTGCTCTGCTCCATTCTGATGCATCCACTTGCTGACAAATAGATCCATGAACGTCTTTGTTTTCCTCATCTCAGCTGCCATCTGGATCAGAACTCCACGACTAGATAGCTCCGATATTGCTCACCATTTTGTGGCACTGCTAATGTTAGGTTGGGTTTTTGAGGAGCTGTAAGCTAGCAGGACAGAGTCAACAAAGGCATGATGGGAATTGAGGCCGGCTTACTCTGCACCAACAACTCAGAGGTGAATTTCTGGCTGTTCTGGAAAACTGCTTTTTTTTTTTTACATTTTGTCCAAAAAAAAGTTGAATCATAATCAAAAGATGAAACTGTGAACACTTTCACCGTAGTACTTTAAAGTCTACTTTCCATTGAGCGGTCCGGTCTGGTATGGTCCGGTATTTTGAGAGTTCCCATTGTAAAATGGACAAATGTATGTCTCTTGAGGGCCCTCATCTGTTGTAGGTTCATAGAAAAATAGAACCGGACGGTTAAGGCGGAGTTGCTGTTGCCACCCGTTGATTTGGGGTAAATGATGACGACATTAGAAAGCACCAATTGGGCAACATGAGCGGTTCAGACACACACTAAAAATGGGGGACTTAAAACCAAGTGGAGATGTGGTTCCAGATTTTAAAAAGATGATTCATTATAAATAGTTTGTTTGAAACATTAGATCATTTTTAAACACCTGGGATTGAACCACTAGGGGCCTAGAGTCCACCTGCAAAACAAAACACCCCACTCACATCTCACATCAATCATAAAACAAAATAAAAACATGCAAAAACCCATTACTAGGCACCCAGATCCATTAAAATCAATATAATCAATATACCACCAGCTTCTCCAGCAGGACTCCAACAGAGAAATGGAAGAGCATGAGTCCCAAAGGGCCACAAAGTCCCAGAAGCACCTGCACAGCGATGGGATCTGCTGCATGGAGGGAGGGGAGAGGCTGCTGCTCAGCGGC
This sequence comes from Oryzias melastigma, assembly GCF_002922805.2. NCBI lineage: Eukaryota > Metazoa > Chordata > Actinopteri > Beloniformes > Adrianichthyidae > Oryzias > Oryzias melastigma. The sequence goes on along the minus strand of NC_050522.1, from coordinate 1,429,468 downwards.
TGACCCGGTGGCAAAGTGGAGTAGGTGAGAGTTACCCGTGGAGCATCTGTGGTTAGTCATACCGAAGGCAACAAAACCCAAAATAAGCAGCAGCGGGTTCCACGTCAAACGGTGTGGGGAGCGATGCGCTCTATTCCAATTCACTTCTTTCCAGTTGCAAGCAGAGAAAGCTAACAAAAGGAAACAAAGCAAGCCCTCAAATAAAGACAGCCAAGGTCCAACCCCAAACTAAAATAACAAAACCCCGCAGTGTAAGACTGCTGAGGACATAAAGAGTAAAAAGAGAACCAAACAAACCAGCACGACTCAAACTCAAAGACCTGCTGCTGCTCTGCCTGCCTCCTGGTTGACGACCTCCTCTAGCTTAAATACCTGGCAGGTGCTGATCAAGATCATTAGCTCCGCCTCCCAGGTGAGCAGAATGACACGTCAGGACACAGAACACCACCAGCAGCCATGATATGTCTAACTTACATTGTCCCTACAAATACTTCACGATACCACACAAAACTATTTAAACTAAAGCCAATTTTTAAAACTTTAAAACCGTAACTTTTTAACATAATTATGAATAATAAACATGCAGGAATATTATTCCAGAATAAATTAACTTAAACCTTAACTAACTTTTAATATTTTACTCTCCATAAAGATATATATTTTTTAAATTATACAAGTTAGAAATAAGTGCGAGATAACATCGGGTCATTAATAACAATAAAATAAAATAATCTGGAGGGCCGGATGCGGCCCCCAGGCCTTGTCTGTGGCACATGTGGTGTAGAGAGTTGTGTTTGTTGTTTTAGGTAGAAGACTCCATTCTTTTTAGTCCCGCTGTTCATTTTGTTGCATCTCATCAACACTTACCCCCCTTGCATGGCAGCAGCCGTTGCAAAAACACACTTAGCTATTCTCTTTTCCTGCTCTCACTCTAAGGCCGATTTTCTACTAAGACTCCCCCCGGCCTTTTCACACATACAGATAAAGGCACTTTCAAGCTGGCCGAGGTATTCGAGGCTCTTTATGCCCAAAAGAATGTCTGAAAAGAGAGCAGGGGTCTGCGTGTTTGCCTGCAAATGCTGATGAAGCTGGGCCCACTGCCATTCCACACAGACAGGATGAAGCTGAGGGCAGCATGGAACACCAGCAGGTTAGAGCCGAGATCTCCTCAGGAGAACCACTCATCAGGAGGTCCTAGACTCAGCCAGGTGACCCCTCTCTGACCTTAGAGTGTCATAGCCTGTAGAACAAGTGTGTCTGTTACAGAACAAATACTGGAACTCAAGTATGTGTCTGAGAGATTCTTTATATTTTTCAATGCTGAAGCATCTTGGTCTGTGACAGCATTAAAGTATGTTCGGACTGCTGCTGCAGATCCATCTACACGTGCAGGAAGGAGAAGCCGTGAACTGACAGTCACTCCATGCATCAGAACAACAGACAAACTTCAGTCTAACAAGCTGATGACGACATTTAAGCAGTTTTGATAAACAAACAGCTACTTATGGTGCAAAGAAAATTTGAAAGTGCTTTTTCTAGAAAAAAGAGTTTTCTGAAAACAAAATTCAAAGACTGAAACATAACAATGTTTTTGAAAAGGTGCTAATACTCTTCAAACTTCAGGAGTTAACTTCTTGACACCTGAATTTATTAACAATTGAGAAAAAACATGTATTCAGATAAATGCTAAATTAAGTTGAGATAATAAATTTGACTTTTGCCGCTAATCAAAGACAGCAGAAATCTATGAAAAACAAAAAAAGAACGTGTTGCCATCTCCAGAATGACGACTTTTGTTCATGTAACTTTTACTTACACTATTTTCCCTCTAATGAATAACAAAGTTATTAAAACACTACCACACACTAACAAATAATAAGCACAAAACTCAGTGTTTTTTAAACTTTAAAAGGGCCATACCAAGTAAAAAACAAAAGTTTTAGCTTTTAAGTGTATTATAATGATCATTCCTCACTATAAAGAACCACAAAGTGGTATTTTGATCCATTCACACATTTCTGAGTAATCCTCTAAAAACCTGCCCTCTCAACAGCAGCCCCTCCCATACCCACGAAAACAAGCGGATCCTCACGATCTGATGTCATAGTTCAGGAAGAACTATGACATAGAATAGTTTCAGGAAGAGTATGCTCTGACGGCTCCGCCCCCAGTCTAACACCAACACCCAATTTCTCCACAGAGCTATTGGTGATCAGCAAAATACTTTCATTTTAGATGAACAATATCAGAAATCCTTTATTACTCCCACAATGGGGACGTTCTCTCAGTGATGGGCAGCAGCAGCTGGACGGCGCTCTATCGTATATCTTCCAGTTGGTTCCTGTCTTTAATCAATTCCAGCTCAAACAGATGTTAGCTACTTTAGAGGCGGAGCTCCTATAGTACCCCTCCCCACCCCCCTGTCGCAAAGATGCCACGTGTATTTGTGTTGTGAACAGGTGTAGTGATGGCCGGGGCTGCTAAAAGCAGAAATATGCTATGTCAATCCATCTTTGAAAAAGTTTCTATTCTGTTTATTTTCATGGGAGAAATGAAGAAAGAAAGGAGTGTCAAACTCGATCGCTCAAGGGGCCAAAATCCAAAACACACCTTAGATCTCGGGCCAAACAGGATAAACATTTACTCTCTTTACTCACTCTTAAACTATATTTTTAAAAAATTAAGACCGTAACTTTTTAACATAATTATGAACTTGATGTATAGCATTACATCAAGTAATGCATTCTCTAAGCTGACTTTGGAGGCTAAAAATGCTAGTGCTGATAGTTGAAGATGCTGAAATTAATAGCTGTAAACACCAAAGCTGATAGCCATCTAAAATATTAGCCAAATACCAAATTAGCCTAAAAAAAATCAAAAATAAAAATAAAAAAACCCAAAAAACTTAGGTTAGTCAAAACAAATAGCATGTAGCTGAAAAAATAACGAAACTTCAAGATACCACCCCCCCCACCAAAAAAAAAAAAAAAAGCCTAAAATAGCCAAAACAGCTAGCAAATGATCTGGCCAGGTAAATATGTAAATATATCCAACCCGATGGGTGCTCTAGGATGATGTCATGAAATGGGCGGCATGCAGCCATAGGCGGAGCTCCAGGAATTCACACATTTTACTTCCAGGTAGGAAAAAACTCACAAAAATAACCAATATTTCATAAATAATTTGTTTTTCAGTGTTCCAAAGGTAATATACGATTATATATGTGGATATAGTTCACTGTTGGCACATGAATGAATAAAGCTTCATGTTCTGAAGAAAAAGAAGTCTCCTTTTCTTCATTGCCACAACATTATATATATTACTATATATAATAGTTTTCTTTGAAATGTGGATATATATTAGCTACACTTGCTACTTTATTGTTACTATCACCATCACTATCACTGAAATGGTTATTTTTGTGTTAAATAAAGAAAAACTTTGAAACTCTGTTCTTTACTTTTTTTTGGTTTGCAGAATGAAATGTAAAAAGAATCCTCAAATATTCACTCTCTTAGATATCAAATAAGGTTTTCTCTTTGTTTGGGACTAGTTCTGCGTCTGTTCCACCACTAAACCACATAAAAATGCTAATTACAAGTTTACACATGTTGATATCTCACCACATTTCCAGATAAGATTCCTCCCCCGCGGTACGTACCTGGCAGTATGACCAGCAGTTCTATTTATGCAGAACAGCCTTTTGATTTAATCTGCAGCCAGATTGATTGAACATAGCCTCAGGTCCGTGCTTGGCCCTGGCATAAACAGATCTGGTACTTTATGTTTAATTTAAAGTCCTTCCACTGGTATGGAACCAAACTGATCAGAACTTGTTTACTCTCTCTGGCCCCAGCAAGCCCTGGCCTACTTTTAGCAACTTCACAACACTTTTAAACGGAGTCAAGTGCATGTTTGCATGTGTTTGTGTTTGTGTGACTGACAGTTTGCGGCATGTGTGCGCACAACAAATTAGCTTTGCATCTATAATGCAGGACCCCTCAGCTGTTGATCCATAGATCCTCAAGCCTGGGGAGGAGAGGGGGTTGAGTTATCTTTGGCTGCCCCCTCCCAGAGACCTGGCCCTATAGCCTGTTGGTGTGAAGCGAGAGGCTCATCCTCGTGTGTGTGGAAGATATATATACGGTTTGGTGCTGGATGACCTCTTTCAGCTTTAAAATCATCCTGGCAGATTTGAGCTTGAGGGAACCAACTATGAGATCTGCAAAAGAGAGGCCGATAACATGTTTCAAATGTTCAGCTTCTCTTTACGAAGAGATGATCCATGTTTAACGTGCAATTATATAACCAGAGGCACAGATATGCTGAAGAAGAATCAGCCGGCCCATCTGCCTTCATCAGACAGCTCGGGAACTGCCGACGCCTGGTCCAAATCAGCAAAGATGTGTGTTTCTGTCCCCGATATACCCAGCGCCTCTGTAGCAGAGCAGATACCGCCGAAGATTAGGATGTAATTACATGCCACTTTCTGCTCCATCCCTCTGCCCCAAAGAGGAGGAACCGGGGAGGAGATAAGGGTATGTGGACCGGTCCACACTGGTCTTCTAACACCAAACCTCACTCCAAAAACAAACAAACAAAGCAAATCGATTAAAAAAAACTAAACAATGAATCGCAAATCTGGAGATAATCATCCCAATTACAGTTTTTTTGTTACAATATTTGCCAGCCACTTATTATCTGCACATAATCCTTATATAAAAATGACACGCAAAATTGTAAATTTAGAACGTTTATTTTTAACCCTTTAAAGGTCTAAAACTCAGTTTTTGACCATATTTTATCTGTATTTGACATTTAAAAGACTATCTGCTGCTTATTTGGTATCATTTCAATTAGTACGACCTCTCCTAAGTGACACTGACTTTATTTTGTCATTTTCCATGTTATATTCACACAGAAGACATGAAATCATGCAAAAAAAAGAAAATAAAAATTTGATCCATTTTGATGTGGAAATGTTTAAAAAACTGCTTTTACAACAAAAAATGAAAGTTATAGGTGTAATTTTATAAACACAATAAAAATAACATTTTCAACAAACTAATCAACATGTTTTTGAATGAAAATACAAAAAATCCAGGCTAAAGTCACACCAGGCAGCACAAAAAATAAGAATTTCTCACTGCAGTCT
>NC_050522.1:1411916-1424125 GCF_002922805.2 Oryzias melastigma | reverse complement strand
GAAAATTCATGTTGATCAACATCCAAAAATAAAATAACGGTCTGTTTCCTTGTTGTTGAATTTCTAATAGCAGACAGCTGTTTGGCCCCGCCCCCCATAGTGGGTGCACTGCTGCATCACAGCCGTCAGACAGATGTTCGTTCTCCACCCTATTTATTAAAATAAAAGATTGCTTTTGTCCAAAAACTCCAAATAAATGCCATATTATCTCTTTAATTTAATAAAATCTTAATCACAGAATGTAAAACAAAGTTTGTTTTTTTACGCTGATCCCACACCTGCACAGCAGGACGCCTGAGGTCGTTAATGAATATTAATAAATGAGTTATGTTCTGTTAATTGTGCGTGTTAACGCGTCAACATTCACAGCCTTAAAAAAAAACTAAATAAAGAAGAAAAACCTTAAACTCTCCTCACCTCCCTCAGCACGCATCAAATGTTTCAGCAGCAGATTTATTCTGGTGTGTCTGCGCTGGCCGTCTGTCACCATGGAAACAAAATCATCACTCCTTGCCCCGCTGCCCATCTCAGAGGATGCTGAGGTGTACTGAGGAGGATCCCTACCTCTCACTTAAGCGAGTCACTTCAGCCACACGCTCACTAAATCTGCCTCCTGTCTGAAGACTGAATTGTTTCCTTTGTTTCCTCTCACATTCTCTGTTTTGCATGCATTAACGGGGTTTTCTCCTCCTTCCAGCGGTGACAGTTTTAGGTCATCTCTCACTCTCTTTCATCATCTTCATCGCTTCATGGGTACCGTATGGAGTGTATCTGAGCAAGGTGAAGCTGGTGGGATGCGGGAGCAGGATGCAGGCTTGATGCCTCATCTCCCAGCATTCCTGCTGGGGTCCGTTTGAAGTGGGGAATGCTGATGTTACTAAATTCTGTCACAACCCCGCTGGATGTTAACGTAACGAACGACACGTCTATCCAAAGTCTGCTTGTCCGTCTTGGATCAGATTAGTTTGGTAACGAAGAAACAAACCTTTTGTTCAGACATCAACTCTCAAGCTATGTCCCAATTCCCCCTACTCACTATATAGTGCATTTCTAGTGCTGTCCTTTTCATTTAATAACTGTTTTATGTTTATTTAGTATTATTTCAATGGTATGTGTTGTTACTAGATGAAATAAAACAAAAATGGACTCATCTGATTTGTGAGTATTTCTACATTTGTAGCTCATGTCTGCATGTTTAACTTTGAATTGAGGAATTCTTACTTTGTAACTCATACAATAAATGTTGTGCATAAGTACAAAATTATTAAATTGAATTTACACACACACAACTTAAAGTTAAAGCAAACTTGAAACAAACTACACACAAATCTTTATTACCTGATAAACACACAAAAATGCATTTCACCTAAATCTGATGTGAGACTCTTTTCTTGTATCCAGACGTGTAAATGATGCATTTAAATGCTGCTAGAATGCTGGATCATCAGAGTTTCCTTTACAGCCACTTTGAACTAATATCTGGTATCTGACATTTTCCCTCTTTCTTAAAGGGTATCCTTTTGTTGTTACTGTTGGCATCTATAAATGGGTCTTTAAAGGTGCCGTCTGTTGGTCCTGGCTAAATGTATTACAATTTATAATAAACTTGTCTAATGCCTGAAATCGTAGTATAAAACCATCTATGTGCTGCCCCCTACAGGTTGAAACGGGGTATCACAGCTGAATTTTGTGATTGGTCTACTGGTGCAAGTCCCAGAAGTGTCACGTCATCATGCTCTGAGCTCCATTACAAAAGCCCCGCCCCACTTTGACCACTCGACACGCTCCAGAGTTGAAGCTCTTTCTCTGCAATGTTGACGTAAAGAGTGGTGGAGGTCACCCCTCGATGCCGAGAGCTGCGGCGCTTTCTACGGGACGTTGACGCCGGAGAAAAGTTCGGTTGTTTTCGTGTCTGCTGAGGTCAGCTCTATAGGATGTTGTCCCAAAAACTGAAAGGCGGAGCCTCAGAGATCAAAGCATCTCACTTCCAGGTAGGAAGAGTTCACAAAAAGAACTCATCTAAATAATAAAATCCTTCTTTAGTGTGCCAAAGGAAATATATCATCATGAATTAGTTTACTCTGAAAGGGTTATGAATAGTATGATATAGACCCTTTAAAATGTTGAAGAAAACACAAGACTTGCTTTTCTTTGTGTGGTTTTGGCTCCCATATTTGAATGACCAGCCAGTGACTCTGTAGTGACTTTTAGTTTGAGTAAATTCAGTTGACGTGTGCACACATGTTCAGACATGAGTCTTCCACACACAAACACACGGCCATTTCGAGCCTGTACTAAGTTGACAGCATATTAAAATCATGAGTGGATTACGAGTCAGTTTCTAAATCATACCCAAATCATGGCTGGATTAATTCTTCCTGACATCAGCTTGTCTATGGCTTCTAAGCCATATTTAGTTGAGGACCAGAAAGCTTAACCTGGCCTTTAAATCCCATCCTAATATTCCAGTAATCTGTCCCCAATCCAAAACTATAACAGCATCAGACTCAGTGTGTTTGTTTGTCCTTGATTTCAGATTACCTCTCCCGCTGTCCGTCCCCCTCCCTTCAGGAAGGTTTGGAGGAGGAAACTTGTTTGTGTCTCCGATTCTCCATAAACACCACTCCACATCCGGCGGCTCGTAGACTCTCACATACTAACCACTGCAACCCGATTGAAGCCAAATACCTAAACGGAGGATTACAGACTTATCATTAAGTCCTGGGAGTTTTGATGTTAGCGAGGTTGTGTTTCCTGGTAAGGTTCTTATCCTTTACAATAAGCAGACAGTGTCCAAATGTTATTCATTCTGCCTCTGAATAGCACTTTACTTGATGAAAAAAGTGTGTGCAACCTCCTGCCACGCTTGTTTGTTTGGGACAGATCAAATGCCTTAATCAGCTCAACATTTTCCAATAAAGAGAGGAACGGGAAAGGGGGGGTGGTGCTATGTGGTCAGGATGATGGTAAGGATGACCAGATTCAAGTTTGGGGGAAACTGAAGGACGGAGACGGAAGGATTTGCCTCCAGAGGGGAGAGGGATGGAAGGGGGCAGCAGAGACCCAGAAAAGGGAGGGGTCAGATTTCCTGTCAGTCATCAGCTCTTCTGCCTCCCATAGCGTGTACATGCTGTACTTTGATTGATTATATAATAATAATAATTATATATATATATATAAGTAATATATTGATTATTGATAGTGTGATTGTTACAGATTTCCTGAACAATAATGACTCAGTCTAAGAAAATCTTCAATTTTCAAAATATAACTAATTATCACAATAAAATACAGCTATTGACAAATCCAATTACATGTTTTTGTACCTAAACATAGTGCAGACATGAAAATACAGTATTTCCCCCTTATTTACGGAAGTTAGGCACCAGAGACCTCCGCGAATCCACTGAACGTGTGAATACGGAGAAGCTCCAGTCTCCGTCTCAGCCCCCAACATCTGCAGCAGCAGAATGTCCGTAATCGATCCATACTCCTCAAAACACTTCTGGTCATATAAACATTCACTCACTTCTGAATAAGAGAAGTATTTGTGTCATATCCCGATTTAAATTAAGAAGTTCATCGTGAGCATTTAATTGTGAATGTAACAATGAACCCAAATTTTCAAGATAATTTCTGGCTCAAATGCAAAATTCACAGTAATGTTATTTACAATGTATTTAGACGTGTTTCGGATCTATGTGAAGAAAGGAAAAGTATTGCCGAAATTTTGATTAAATCGTTAATTTGCATTTAACGTGATTATAAGGGTTAAATAAGTCGGTTACATGGTTGGCGCTCTCTTACATTTTTACCCCACAAAATATGTCCCTCTTTGCAAATGTTTGGACACACGTGAGTTATACTATGAGGAAGAGTGTCAACTCTAGAGCTAAAGCTCTGCTGTTAACAGGTTAATTGTTAATCATTCAATGGGTTCATTCTAGCATCTGCTTTGTCACCCTTTGTTCCCCCTTTAACTCTTTTTTTGTCATGTTTAGGTTCATTAAATGCTTGAATCTTCATCATTTAGCCTTGTCTCCTGTAGTTTGGGTCTGACATCAGTTCCTGACAGAAATACTCTACAACCCTGAAGATGGAACGATCAGAATTACTCTCACAAAACTTAAGAAGAATTTCTCCCACCTGTTGCCTTGAAAAGTTCTTTCCACCATCGTAACACAGAACGGTGTAAAACAGAAAGAGGTGAGTCCTCATGAGCGAATGTTTCACCATCTGTCCTTCAGGTCCAGATCAGTCTTCAGAATGATTAACAGCCCAGTTAATTCAAATGGAGACGGCTGCTGCAGGGTGTTGTTATGAACACAAGGTTGCCAACACGCTTCGATTTGTGGCTGCCTTCAAATGAAACATTTCTGCAGGCAAACGAACAGCAGGATTTTCAGCCTGCACTGGATGATTTATTGAACATTGAAAAAAGTATCCCCAAAGTGCAAAACGGCTCTGTTTTTAATCATGGCAATAAGAGTTTTAGCTGTCAAGTAATGAATTTCTTTCGCCTTCGGGCTCCTGTCTGTAATTAAAAAAAGGCCTCTACTTTGCAGAGGAAGCTAAAACTTGTCATTTTAGTCTTAGCGTATAGAGTTCATCTAACAGCACATGCAACAGGGTAGATTCACAGCACAAATTGATATTTGTCATTAGTTTTTTGGGGTGATTTTGGGCTTAAGGATCAAGACAAACAAAGTTTTGGTCCAAACCAGAGTTGGTTACATTGAAAGGTCATCGTCATTGTAGCAGATCTGTAAAATCTTCAAAACTAGGACTCCAATGCATTTAAAATTGTACAAGTCAAATGTCATACGTCCGTCCATCCATCCATCCATCCGTCCATCCATCCATCTAGACCAGGAGTGTCAAACTCAATCGCTTAAGGGGCCCGAAATCAAAAACGCACCTTAAGTCGCGGCCCGAACAGGATAAACATTTATTGAACACTCTAAAACTAAATTTTTAAAACAGTAACTTTTTAACATAATTATGAACTAGATATATAGCTTTACCTGTAATAATGATAGTGTGAATACTGGAAGCTGAATTTGGCCGCTGAAGATGCTGAAATTGATAGTTGAAATCACTGAAGCTGATAGCCAGCTAAAATATTAGCTAAATCTTTAAATTAACCTAAAAAAAATAAAAATCATAGGTTACCCAAAACAGCTAGCATGTAGCTGGAAAAAAAGATGAACTTCAAAATAGCCTAAAAAACAGAAAAACAGCCTAAATTAGCCAAAACAGTTAGCATGTAAATGTTAACCTAACTCCTAAACAGCCTAAAAAACTTTTTAAAAAGCCCTAAATTAGCTGAAGTTTGTAAACATTAGTCTTACCCAAAAATAGCCTACAAGAACAAAAAAAAGCCTAAATTAGCCAAAACAGATAGCATGTAAATACTAGCTAAACTCCAAAACAGCCTAAAAATCTTAGTGAATGCCAAAAAGTCCAAAAAGCTAGCAGAATGCCAATTTTTATAACTTCAAAACTGTATTTTTTTAACATAATTATGAATAATAAAAAGCAGGAATAATTTCCCAGAATAAATCAACTTAAACCTTTAATAACTTTCAATATTTTACTCTACATAAAAATATGTTTTGTCAAAATTATACAAGTTTGAAATGAGCTCAAGATAACATCAGGCCGATTATAATAGTAAAATAAAATGATCTGGAATATAATTACCTGTGGGGTAATTACTTAGGGGTAATTATATCCGGCCCCCAGGCCTTGACTTTGACTCGTGTGATTTAGACCTTTCAATTGTAAAAACTTTTCTCAATTGAAAACAACAGACAACATAATGATTAAAAAAGAAGTGAAGTGTCTGTAGCAGCACGAAAAAAAAAAGTGCAGTAAGGAAGTTTGCATTACTGTAAAGCTTCTTTGTGATGCATAATGTTTAATACTTGAACTGGAACTGTGAAAGTTTATAAAACGCTTTGTACCTGAAAACAACATTGAAAACATCTCATATTAAAGGAAAACAGTTTAGCTCACTGTAGGCTTTTCTTTATTAATGTTTCAATGACAACATTTTCTTACAGAACAAGAACAAACTAAATCTGATTTCTTACTAAAAATGACAAAACAAATGTCCTGTTGCAGCAATAAAACAGAGACATGCAATAAAGCTCAGTTAGTGTCTCATCTAGGATAAAATTGATCAATGTTGTGCATCAGGCTTTGGGCCGAGGAGATCTATAAGATCCTAAGGACAGAATGAAGGAGTTCTCAGACATATTTGATCAGAGGTAAGGACTTCCCCTCGGGGGCTTCCCCCATTTTTATTTATTACAGTAACATCAGCAGTGCATTGTGATCAGAAATGATCATGGGAGGCAGAGATGGTTCGATCCCGCGCTTTTCCAGCTGATTTGTGTTGTGAAGTCTGGAGCACATCAAGCAGGTGATCTCTGATCCTTCTTAAAACAACGATACCTCTTTATGTTCAAGGGAACTTTGGAGTGATTCAGAAACCTTGTAACCCAGACAAATGAGTTGGCACATTAAAGAATGTAAATGTCATTTTGAGCATCTAGAAAGGGATGTGTGTCATATTTGTATCCCTCTACACAACAGCTGGGACATTTACATTTACATAAATGTGTTGAGATGTTTTCTTGTCCTTTACAAAAATAATGATGCACAGTTTTGCAACACAGAATGTTCAACAGCAGATCTACTTGTTTTTATCGTGGGACTGCATGATGAGCAGAATGCTAAGCCAGGCCCCAGCGATCGTGGTGGGGATGGCAGAGTTCGGGTTAAAACATGGGGGGGGTGAGGTGTACCCCATCTGCACCATCTGCGACAAATCCCATGACCCCATTCATCCTCTGAGAAAGCCTGCACCCCTGAGTCTGCGGAGCGCGTCCCACTTCGGGATCTGTCATAACAATGGGCGGGGGGGAAATGATTGGGATGCTCATTTCGATGCAACAATCTTTTAAATTAGGGTTTCACAAACAAAAAGGGTAATCTGAACATGTAAACACAATATGGTTTTCATGCATTTATTTTATTTTTTCTTAGCAGAATATTCAAACTCTGTGTATCCAAAATAAACGTGTGACTCCACTACACAATATATTGAAATATGTTTCTAACAGATGTGTTCTGGATTAAGTCATGTATAATAAGGATTCTTTTTTTTTTTTATTCAAATAGCTTTAATGGGGGTTTATTCTCTGGAAATATATACTTAAGCCATGATTGATCTTTGAGAGGCAAACGCTTTTTCAAATTAGAAAAGCTGCATTACCTGTGAAGATGCTTGTGTGAATGTTTTTTGTTGATTGTGGTCACTGAAGATGCTGTTTGCTGAAGATGCTAAAGGCATTTATTTTAAATGCTGAATTAAGTCATGGAAGTGTTGAACGTTTTGAAACAAAACTTGCATAATTTCCACAAACTACACAAAGAATTTGAAGAATTTCATGAAAAAAATTGCAAACATGCTAAAATATTAGCCTAACTCCAAATTATTCCAGAAAAACCTTATTATATGCCACCTAAGCCAAATAAGCTACCATGTCACTAAATTGTTAGCTTGACTCAGAATTAGCCTGAAAAACCTCAGTATATGCCACCTTAGCTTAAAAAGCTAACACGTCACTAAAATGTTAGCTTAACTTAGAATTAGCCTGAAAAACCTTAGCAGATGTCAAATTAGCCAAAAAGCTAATATGTTCCTAAAATACTAGCTTAACTCTATAGTAGCCACAAAAAACTCAATAAGATGCTAAATTACCCCAAAACGTTAGCATGAAATATTAGCGACACTCAAGAATAGCCCCAAAAACCTTAGTAAAAGCTAAATTAGCCAAAACGTTAGCATGATGCTAAAATATTAGCTAAACTCAAAATTAGCCTCAATAACCTCGGTAGCAAAAATGTTCTTAACATGCTGATCGCTTCATTTCAAACTTGCATAATTTGCAGAAAGTGTAGAAATATTAAAGAATGCATGAAAAAAGGCAAGTTTGCATAAAACTTCACATCAAAAAAATCACATCAATTGCGTAAAATCTTAAAACCTGTAAAATGTACGAATACCAAAAGTACAAGCAGGAGTGTCCTTAACGAGCTGAAGGTTTTCATGCCAAGATTCCAGAAATTGCTGAAAGTGTGATTACATTTTTGCAAATCAAAAAACGTACATAAGAAGAAATAAGGAAGAGAAACAGGATCACTATAGTGTGAATGCGTACAAAGCAATGACAGCTTTTACGAATAAAGCAAATGATTTGATTGGATCATACATTGAAAACCGTCTCACTCCAACCCAGAGTTGATCACATCGTTTGAGTTAACAGGAGGATCTGGTTTCTTGAACTTCAGAGATTAAATCAAAGCGTTCTGGATAATTCTTCCGTTCTGAGCGCGGAGCACTGACGGTCCGACGGCACATGACTCAGGGAAACGCTGTGGGAGTGATGCATGCAGGCATGACAGATGTGTCTACAGCGTAAAGACCTGTGGGTCGTGATGGGATTAGTCACTTCAGACACCTCCTTAATTCTGCGTGCGTGATTTGGGTGGAGGGAGGCCAGAGTTGATAAGGAAGTGTTTATTTGCGGGCAGTGAGATAATCTCAGCGAGCAGCTGTGCTGCAGCCTCCAGAGCAGCTGGTCAAGCTGCTGGTGTGCCTTCACAACATATTGCTGACCTCAAATTACTGTCACTCAGTAACGTTGGTGATGTCTAACCTGATGTTATATTAGATATTTAACATTTAAAATTTGGGCATTTTATTTAGAATTTTACCTTTTTATTTAGTTTACTACGCTCTTCTTGAAAAACAACTTGATTTTGTAAATCTCTAAAGCTTCAACTTCAAATCGGTAAAATAAATAAATAAATAAAATACAAAAGAGAGTTTTCAGAATTGTGGTCTTCATGTAAAAAGCTAGGATGAAGATCTTTGACCAAACTTTTGGGAGTGTGACATTTTCTAATGATTTGATGAGCTACAGCTTCATATCAAGAAGTAGAATTTCAATTTCTACTTTTTTATTTCATTTTTATTCAATAAAAGGAAAAACCTGCAAAACAACCTTGAGTTGTAAACTCAGACATGATGGGAAAAAAATGAAAAGAGGACAGAAAGATGAAAAACTTAAGAAATCAATAAACCAAACAATATGAAAGAAAAGCATGTCCCAATTTAGGACACAATCATTGGGAAAGAAAGAACAAAAATTTCCAACTAGAAAAGTTGCATTACCTGTGATAATGCTAGTGTAAATACTTTTTACTGAAAGTCACTGAAGATATTGAAGCTTTTTGCTGATAATGGTGGCACAGTTGACTTTATATGCTGAAGGGATTTCCTGAAAATGCAAAAGCTATTTGCAAAACGTTAAATTTGCTAAAACACTGGAAAATTTATTAAAGAACTATGAAAGAGCGCTGAAGTTGAACTAAATTTAAAAGCAAATTGTAGTAAAATTGCCTAAAAACTCCTAATGCATGCCAATTTTGAAAAAATATTTAGTGTGTATCTTAAATATGAGCCTAACTCCAAATTAGCCCCAAAAAGCTAGCTTGTTGCTTAAACACTAGCTAAACTCCAAAATAGCCTAAAATTCCTCAATACTAAATTAGCTAAAAACATTAGCCTGTTGCTATAATAAAAGCCAAACTCTAGACTAGCATAAAAAACTTCAGTAGATAACAAATTAGCCGAAAAATCTAGCACATTGCTTAAATACAACTCCAAAAAAGCCTAAAATTAGTCAGAATTAGCCAAAAATGTTAGCCTGTTGCTAAAATAGAAGCTATACTCTTAAATAGCCTCAAAACCCCATTAGACAAACGTTAGCCTTTCGTCCAGATAGAAGCTAAACTCTAAATTAGCCTAAAAACCCCAGTAGATAACAAATAAAACGTTGGCATGTTGCTAAATTATTAGCTTAACTCGAACTTTTTGAAGATTACTCTAAACGATGAAAACATAGCCCATGAATATATTTAAAGGTTTGTTGTTAATCTACTTAAAATTATGAAAATTGTAGAATTTCTCATTCATTTCCTATAGGAGGTCCTTTCCAATGTTTTTTGTGTTGAAAAACGTACAGAAAGGAGCTGGAGAATCACTATAGTAAGAATGCTTACTAAGCATTCACACAATTACAAACAACAACCAGTGTGAAATGAACACCACGCCTCGGAAATGAGTGGTTTTCATAAATACTAGATAGATTTGTAGTCACTGATTATACTTTTTGTGCTCAATTTATTCCATTTATTTACTCCATGTACTGATGCTCCTTCAGAAGTATTCTGATTTGGTCTGATTTTATTTATTTCTCAGGGACAATACACACTAAAAACGTGTGCCCGTTCTCCTTGTGCATGTGTGTGTTCCTCCAGTTTACTTCCACTTCTTAAGAGCATGTTGTATAGTAGGGCTGCACGATATAAGCAAAACTTGCAATATAGGATACTAATTATCGATATTGCAATGATGATATGACTTGCAATAAATTAACAAAAAAATCAAATACGTTATTTCCATTTTATTGAAACAGTTTTATTTAAATAAAAGTAAATAAGACTTAAAGTTTACTCCCAAAAATGAGCCTTGTCTACATTTTAGGCGAGTATCTAACCTAAAAGAGGTTCATCCGATTGGTAAAATGCAAAATGCATATGGAGTTTAAGACTCTTCCAAAACTTTTGATTATTTCAGCTATTTTAGATTTTTGCCGCAGATCTGACTTGGGAAACTCAGAGTTTTCTTTTATCCATGCTTGAGTCTAAGTTGTTATGACTGACGGTCACAACAGCCAAATAAAGTCTAATATTTTAGAAAATAGTCTCTACATACTGTAAATCTACAGTAATGCAATATTTTATTTCTAATTTCCTCATTTTTGATAAAAGATGTTAACATATAAAATAAAAGAAACAATTGTTTTTTTTTTAAACCAAAAATTCTTCAGAATTTCCTTTAAAGCAAACATTCTGGTAATATCCATTTTGGGAAATGGCTCTCTCTGGTTAATTTGTCAGATAGTATAACGATACACAGAACTACTATTTGGCCATGTTTGCAAAGGAAGTTTGACCTTCAAGGAAGCAGCTAATTGGTTTGCTTGAAGCTATCCACAATAATCTTGAATCAAACATTTAATTTCTCCTGTTTATGTGTCTGTGTGTTCAAGCCTCAGTAATTACAAGCTCACAGAGCGCATGTACCCTCGTCGGGAAAGCGTCTTTGAAGTGCGGCACTTGTTCACAGACATATGCACAGGAAGAACCCTACAGTAGTATATGTTCTCCGCTGGGTAATTGGATTTCTCTGTTCCTCAGACTCAAAGGCTCAGACCCCTGAGTGCTGTTTTATGCCTCTTCAACAGCCTTGCTGCTTTATTCTGCCTTTATTTTTACTTTCTCAGAAACTCTAACAATAGAGACCTCTTTGGATCGGGGAGAAAGATCCAGAAGATCCAACACATTCTCATCCCAAGTCGTTACATGTTGACATTTGGCTAAGACACCTTCCGCGTCACTTTTTGACGTTTTGGGTATCTCTAACGCCTCATTTTTTGATGTTCTGGCTGTTTGTAAAATCAACAGTCTGCAACCCCTGGAACACAATGCAGTACTGGATAAGCACTGGTCCTCAGGACGCGTCCAGTACCGGTACCCTGACCTTAACCCAGTACTGGTTGGCGACTGGTACTGGTTAGGGGCCGGTACCGCATCTGGTCTTGTCAGGTTAGGGATAGGGTACCAAATTGCGTTAAAGTTAGGGTGCCGGTACTGAGTTAGGGGACTGGACACACCCTGAGGACCAGTAGCGTCAGTATCAGTACCCTAACCTTAACCAGGTACTGGTTCACGTCAGGTTTGGGTCCGGTACCGCATCTGGTCTGGTTTCGGGTTAGAGAACTGGTACCGGGTACTGGACCGATTCTGATTTGTGGCTCAGAGGTTGGGGATCCGAACAGCCAGCATGTCAATAAACAACGACCAGGGAACACCCAAAATGTCAAAAAGTGACGCGGGGGGTGGGTGGTCCTTAAAATCCCCCTCTAATGAAAATTCTGTTTTTTGAGTTTTTAAAATTCTTTCAATGAAAGAGAACAAATGTGATAAGAAATCACTTTGTTTTTGCATTTCCGAGTATTTCTCCTTTTAAATCAATCAAACTGTCTTGGACAGACTCTGTTTGAATGAAT
>NC_050522.1:1393511-1411890 GCF_002922805.2 Oryzias melastigma | reverse complement strand
GACCAGGGAACACCCAAAATGTCAAAAAGTGACGCGGGGGGTGGGTGGTCCTTAAAATCCCCCTCTAATGAAAATCCTGTTTTTTGAGTTTTTAAAATTCTTTCAATAAAAGAGAACAAATGTGATAAGAAATCACTTTGTTTTTGCATTTCTGAGTATTTCTCCTTTTAAATCAATCAAACTGTCTTGGACAGACTCTGTTTGAATGAATGATCTTCTTTCCATCAACAGCTCTGCTGCACATGCACTAAACCCTCATCTGTTCCTAGTGTCTAGTTCAGGTTCTGGAGAAGAGAAGATGGTATCTTCACATTGACTGCAGTCAAATGAGCCGCCGTTCACATTTCTGTGGTCAAATCAGCATCACTGGATTTTTGGTGTGAGTTTCATCCAATACTTACGGTAGCAGGACTGAGAACGCTGGAAAATCTCCACCAGACTCCACGGAGCTTCTTGATGTGACCACGGAAATGTGAACGGCGGCTCATTTGACCGCAGTTGGAAAGGATTGTAAATCAATGAAAGAGCATTTTGATGTTAGCTTTGATTATTTTATCAAGAACTCTGAGACACCAATGATTGAATGTATTGATCACAGTCAATAAACATTGGAGAATTAGCTAAAAGAGTCTTTGGTGAACTGGAAGGAGAAAGAATCAGGATTTTGGAGGAAGTTCTGTCCATGAAGATCTTCACTTCCTCGTCCAGCTGACATCCGGATCAGAACCATACGGCTGGACATTACCCAGATTGATGGATGTTTTTATGTAGCAGCGGAGAAGATTTACGCTAGAGAGACACAGAGCTATCATAATCAGACAGGGGGGATCAAGGGTGGAACTACTCAGCTCAGCTCCAAAAGCCACGCCCCCTCAGAGGAGATTTTGGAAACAGAGGCTTCAGATCAACATGAAAAATGGCTTTTTAAGACATTTAGGTTGTAGGATTTTGGTTAAAAACTTCATAATCAGAATTAAAACAATACCAGGGAACGTATTTTAAGTTAAATCATCTATGCAGATGATTGTGTTGCTTAACTCACACTTAAAACAATACAATACCTTTCACCTAATAGTATAAATGTATGTTGCTGTGGTGCTTTGAACGGTGAAACCTATGAGGGAAATGATTGAATAATAGAAGTAGGCAGCGGGATGGATTTTCTGATCAGAGCAGTAAAGAAGGAGCACGCCTCCTCTTTGCCTGGAGTGTTTGTGCGAGCACAGTGGTGCGAGTCACCTCGCCACCTCTGCCATAACAATGCACGGGGATGAGAATGAGGGAAGACAGCCGAGAGAATGGAGGAGAAAGCAGAGAGGCAGCCTCCGTGGACTCCATGCAATCACGAGGAGCCGGAGCCAGCTCATCTGCTCCCCAACAATGGGGAGGTCACTGTGAATTAGAGGCAAGCAGAGATTGGGGAGATGGAAGCAAGCGGGACAAACTCACACCCAGACAATGGAGACATGCGAATGCATGCACTCACAGTGACTCACTCACTTATCTCCTCCATCCTTCTCTCGTTTTTCCTCCCTTTTCTTTCCATATCCATCAAACCTGTCCTGCCTCCAAACAGTCCCGCACGGCTGCGGCCGCGGCTTTGTGCAGCGCCGCAGAGATGGATGGTGACATCTGACACAGCTTCCTCCATTCCTCAGTTCATTGTCAGCTCTCCATTCAACTGTAATAGCTGAGTCCAAAGTAGGGCTGATCGACGACCAATCGACTCATAAAATAGTCGATGACTAGTTTAATACTTTATTTTATGTAGTCTGAGAGTTGTAAAGTTGAAAGCTACAATAGTATTATGCTAGCTTTAGCTTTAGGCCATTTTGGAGTTTAGCTAATATCTCAGCTGCATGCTAGCTATTTTAGCTAATTCTGGCTTTTTTGTCTGATTTTTAGGCTGTTTTTGAGTTAGGCTAATATTTACATGCTATCTGTTTTGGCTAATTGATGCTTTTTCTGTTTTTTTTTAGGGTATTTTGAAGTTTAGCTATTTTTTAAACTACATACTAGCTGTTTTGGCTAACCTACATTTTTTCAGTTTTTAGGGTAATATGGCATTTAGCTAATATTTCAACTAGCTATCAGCTTCAGCATATTCAGCTATTGGCTTCAGCGTTTTCGGCAATTTCAGCATCCTCAGTGGCCAAATGTAGCTTACAGCATTCACACTAGCATTATTACAGGTAGCGCTATTTATCTAGTTTTTAGTTAGTTTAAAGACAACAATGGTTAAGATGTGTGCTTTACATCCAGTTTGCACATGATCTGATTAATCGACTAATTGGAAAAATAATTGGTGACTATTAAAATAATCGTTTGTAGCAGCCCTAGTCCAAACAGAACCGCTGCGGATCAAGGCTTTTAGTGGTCAAGAACTCCTGCTTTTCTGATGTATCAACGTTGCCATCTCATTTTGATTAATGACAAACAGGAAGTTTGTGCCTGCTCTCCAAACATGGAATCAGCACTTTTTCTTCCTTTTACTGACTCATTTATGGCTCCATCGTGTTTGAGGATGAACTGTGATCAGGCGGGAGGTGGCCGTCCATGCAGAAGCCAAAAGAAAAGAGCGAAACAGTTCGTTCCACACCGTGGGGGGGGGGGAGTCTGCTGCCATGCTGCTGTCAAACAACATCATGGCGTGTGCCAGAAACAAACTGTGGTCTGTGAAACTGTTTTTAATTATTAGATGAAAGAATAAGAGCATCTGAAATGAATTCCCCACGACTCCTCTTCCTTTGTTGTTTTTCCTGTTTTTTTCCTCCAGTTTTGCTTTCTAGAGACCTTCCCTGTTTTGACATGCAAGTGTAGTGTAATTCTTTCACAGCTCATTAGAATAAAATGTTTTAGTACAAACCGCTGTCAAAGAGGCTTGCAGCTTTCAGTGTTTGAAATGTTGTGTTTGAATCTCAGTTTTACAGTCAAGAGCAGAGGTCTGCAACCTGAGGCTCCGGAGCCACGTTTAACCCCTCCATGTGGCCCTCGGCTAAACTAAATTAAAAGTAAGGGTTGCTAACTGAGCATTAATTAATTTATTTGGTAAATTGTCTGATCTCTTCTGATTGCTGAGTTCATTTTATGACTTTAAACTACATTTCATTTAAAGCTGAAGTGTTTGTTTTTCAGAGGGAAGTGGCTAAAATATCTAGATTTGTATATTCTTCATATGCTTTCGACTGGATCATCATGTTAATGCTCCAGTTAACAGCAGTTCTAAGTTGTTGTTTTTTTAAGATAGTCAATAAAAGAAAAAAAGAGAAAATAAAGTGTGGGTTCTGCTCAATCTGAAGTAATTTAATAAGCTTCAATAGTCTAATTGTTTTTGTTAATTTCTTATTAAATATTTTTATTTTTTCTATAGAGGCTAGATATTTTTTCTGAAGATTTTTTCTTATAAATATAGTATTTATAAATTAGGACACATGTCGAAGTGAAGACCGGCCCTCCAGGTAATTCTATATGGGCCTCAAGATCATTTTATTTAATTATTAATAATGGCCCAATGTTATCTTGTGTTTATTTCTAACTTGTATAACTTTTACAAAATATATTTTTGTGGAGAGTAAAAGTTATTTAAGGTTAAAGTTGATTTGTTCTGGAATAATATTCCTGCTTTTTTATTATTCATAATTATGTTAAAAAGTTACGGTTTTAAAGTTCTAAAAATTGGCATTCTGATAGCTTTTTGGAATATTTTGGTATTTACTAAGATTTTTTAGGTAGTTTTGAAGTTTAACTTTGAGCTTAGCTAATATTTCAGCGTGCTAGCTATTTTGGCAAATTTAGGTTTTTTTCTTTCTTTTTTTTAGGCTCTTTTGGAGTTTAGCTAATATTTTAGCTAAATGCTAGCTGTTTTGGCTAATTTTGGCTTTTGGCAGTTTTTTTAGGATGTGTTTAAGTTCAAATTTTTTTTTTCAGCTTCATGCTGTTTAGACTAACCCAAGAATATTTTTTTTAGGCTAATTTGGCATTTAGCCATTTTAGCTGGCTATCAGCTTTGGCGTTTTCAGCAATTAGCCTCAGTGATTTCAGCTATTAGCAGTAGCATCTTCAGCAGCCAAATTAAGCTTACAGCATTCACACTAGTATTATCACAGGTAATGATATATATCTATTTCGTAATTACATTAAAAAGTCACGGTTTTAAAGTTTTAAAAATTTTGTGTTGGAGTCATGGCCCTTGTGTGATTGAGTTTGACACCCCTGCTCTAGGAGCTGGTTAAGGCAGAGTTATTGTCATCATTGATACAAAATCATGATTAAAATGCAAAAAACTCTTCTTCAAATAGTTTTATCTGGTAATTAAATAAGATGTAACAATCACAGATTAAAGTTACAAGGTGTATCATATTCTTCCACTCAGTAGCATTTGTATCTTATCATAAATCTATCATTTATACATATTTATCACATTTCTCCTCAGCTCATGGAAGTTGATTTCCTCGTAGACTTCTCTGTAAATCAGGAGATTTTGGGTTTTGCTTTCTAGAGAATCCTAAAACAAGCAACCTCTGTTTGCTTCACTGCCATGTCTTTTCCTGCTGTTCATTGTAATGAGAACATCTCTGAAATGTGAGGCTGCACTCACTGCTTTGGTTTACTCTTCCCTCCTACACACTTGCACTCTCTGACATCAAGGTCATCATGCAAAAACACAAGTCAACTGGCATCCTAACAAAACCGAGCGCCAAAACCAGTCCGTACCAGAGCTGAAGGGTGGAAGGGTTTGCTTTGGCTCTCTGTGGTTTCATTAGGCCACTGGCTGACATGTTATCTCTTTTTGTGTGCGCCCTGACTATCTGGTTACTGCCGTCGAACACCAATTTATTCATGTTTATTCAACGCGTGCTATAGAGCTGCATTCTCTCGTATCTGGATGAGAATTAGTGCGGCTCCAGATGATTTCTTTTGGAGCCCAGCAGGGGAAGGGTTTTAACGAATGTAAGGCTGTGCAGCAGGGGCTCTGCTCCTCTGTCTTGGTTTGAATTTAGAGAGCAGAAACACACGTTTCAGAACGTTTCACTTCCCTCATTACCAACATTTAGAAAACACAGATTTAGGAACAATAGGAAATATGGCGATAGCAGTCAAAATAAGGTGGGGAATAAACAAGCGTACGTATGGAGGTCAGCCTGTCCTCGGTGACTTGTTTACGCTCTCTTGCTGTCTCCTGCCCGCACTGCTAAATGTACACACAGACAGCTGCGAGTGTTTGTTTTTCTCTGTTTCCATGCATGCGCAAAGTCAGGCCCTTTAAGCCTCTCAATGCATCGCATTTATCCCAGGCCACGAATCCGGGGCATCCAACTGATGAGTCTTGGATTTATCCTGATCGGGGGGCTTTAGGGTGGGAGAAAGGGAACACTGGAGGGGGGCTGGAGATGAGTAACTGTTAATCAGGTGGCATTTAAGAGCTCACTCTTATACGTAAGGTAGTGACTGTCATGCTGACATTAGATCCATTCAATCTACATAATTGTTTTTGTTCTAGACTCACCTGAGGGAAGAGCCTCTCCTTTTTAGGTCAGTTATGGAAAAAATGACTTTGATTTTTAAATGACACATTTGAAACCCAAATAAGTGAGCAGAGATGTTTTCACTTGTTCAACATCTGGTTCTTTTTAAACCAGTTAAAACCAAAGGCATTCAAAATAACTTATTTTATTAATGAGGTGTTGTTCAAACAACTGTACAGTTTTAAAAAGAAAATTAAAAACATCCATAATTTAACTCATCTGACAGAGTGATTGAATGCTCTCCTCTTCATTGAGAGTCTTTAGCCTCTCTTCCACTGAGTGGTTGGTTTTCACGGATGTGTGGTGTAGACCACTAGCGTGTCATTGTTGTGCGATGAAAAGCAACAACAATGGAGGTCATCCAGCAGCTCATCTTCTTCTTGCTTTACTTTTTGTACATCGTGGATAACAGGAATTTAATGTTGTTTGAAAGAAGATTGCAGACGGCTAAGGAGAACACCGCCGTAAAGAGGAAAACGGAATCGCTAGCTTAATGCTATATTGGTGCTTTCTAATGTCATCATCACTTTGTGCCAATCAACAGGTGGCTATAGCGGCTCCGCCCCAATCGTCCTGTTCTATTTTTCTATTGACCTACAATGGATGAGTCAACAGGCAATAAGACTGTGAACCAGAATAGTAGTAGACAAGGAGGTGAGGGAAGTTTTTAAGAAAGTTAATGTTTTAGATTTTAGTTCATTGAGGTGGTAGTGAAGGTAGCTGAGAAAGGCTGGTTAGAGATGAAGATCTGGATGGAGATGTAGTGTTGAGTGTCATCTGAATAAAGGTGCATTCACACCAAACTCGATTTGGTCAGCATACTTGTGTGCCCCGTCCCTCTTTCTCCACGCAGCAAATTCCCCGCTCACCGCCTGTCAAAAAATGTGGTTGGGCACCGATTAGATTTTATTCGGTTCCGGTGCCATAGCGGTTCTTTTGTTTCGGTTTTGGTTCCTCATCGGTGCCAATAGAAGTACCTCAGTAATAAGAGAGGTGTCTCTGGGTCTTTCTGACTACGTTTGATAGCTGTCCCACATTTACTCGAAGGGAGCAATAGGGTATGTTTTTTTATTATTGTCCCGAGGACAATAAGTAAAATATTACAGTTCAGGAGACCCAAGCAGGCAGTCTGTCTCCTGGTGTATTGAGCGAGCTCCACTGAAGTCTGGGAGGCTGGCTGAAGCCAGAGAACCGCTGCGGCGTGACAGGACAAAACGCTCATATTAGATTAGTATTTTACCTGCTGATATGGTCACTGAAAGCGTCACGTGCCCAAAGCTGAGTTCCTGATTGGCAGATGGGACGCAGCGACCTGTCAAACTTCAGATATTTAAATTTTAGCTGCACCGCCCAATTCAAGCCTTGCCGCTTGAATCAAGCTGCTGCCAGACTTTCGTGCTGCTTCAGTCATATCAATTTGCCTCAGAGCACGCTTGTATGATTGACTTTTTACGATTCAACGATTAAAGCTGCACGAATCACGTTCGTGTGAATCCATCTTAACAGCAAGTTTGTGAAAAATGTAACCATGGTGAAGAAAGTAGATAATAAAGAGCATCGGCCCCAAAATTGAACCCTGTGGCACACCAGCAGGACATGATGGAGAATTAAAAGATTTGACTTAACAAACTGAGTATGACTACAGAGATTTGAACCTGTTAGATGTGCGTGATACAAAAAGCCAGGAGATAAGAGAAAAGAATGTGAAATAGTGTCAAAGGCTGCAATAAAAAAAGAAATAAATAAGAAGAAGACCAGAATCAACTGCAGAAAATAAAAATATAAAACGTGTTTAATCAGCCACTAAGACCAGGACCATCATTACAAAGTCTCAAGGTTTTGGAGAGCATTATCACTCCTGTACACCACGTCGGAGGAGGGACGATACAGGTGGCGCCAACAACAGATACTCTTCTGGAGAAAGGGAAATGACATCACTACACCCTTTGGACCTGGTGTCAATCATGTCCCAATAGCCTATTGACTCAAAGCCCCACCACCACGTAAAATTAGGCTCAGCATTGAAAACGAAGTCTGACTCTAAGCCACTGACTTTGAGAAATGAACTGAGTGACCCCCCCCTGGTGTTCCAAACAGGAAGTACCAGTGGACTTTAAGAAACCAAAAAGACTTCTAGAGAGAAATAAACAGCTATTAGTGAGTCATTCTATTTCTCAGTACAACCATTCTTTTGCTACTTTTTTAACATGTTCTTTCCAAATCTAACAATATTTTTTTCTGTAGTGCAAGTTATTTGAGAATGGAGGAACTACAGTAGATACCTCAATAAAGTCGGTGGTTCCTGCTGGCCCCCAGGTTAAATGCTCCAAATGATTGATTGATATATTTTGGACCAATTACTGCTTACTGGTTAGGTCTGGCTCCAACATGGTAGAATGCTAGAAAAAATGGTGATTGAATTGCCTTCATTTCGTTTGCCCATTTTCTATGGGTCCAGTTTCAGATACGACCACTGATTGAAACTGTAACTTGAGAGCAAACAAGGAGAAAAACAAAACAACGTCTCTAAAAACAAAAAAAAAACAAAAAAAAACTTTTTAAAAATGTGCGTACTTTCCCTACACATTTTTTTGTTTCGGTTTGTATTATTTCTTTTAATTTATTTTAGTTTCGAAACCTTTTTCAAACGGTTCAATATTTATTACAAGTTTACTATGTGTAAAACTGTTAAACAGTTTTTAATATTCAGAATTGCATTTCAAATTTGGTAAATGGCGTATACTTGTATAGCGCTTTCTACCCTCCTCCGAGGGCCCAAAGCGCTTCACAGTCACAGACCCATTCACCCATTCACACACACATTCACACACTGGTGGTGGCTCTGCTGCCGAACACTGGCGCCAACCTCCCACCAGAGGCAATTCGGGGTTCAGTGTCTTGCCCAAGGACACTTCGACACATGGGCGGGCAAGGCGGAGTCGAACCCGCTCACTTCTGATCAGGAGTCGACCGCCCTACCACTGCACCACGGCCGCCCCATCTGGATTTTTATTTGCTTTAAAGCACATGTGTCAAAATTGTATCTGGCCCTCCAGATTTGATTTTATGTTTATTATTTTCCCGATGTTATCTTGCGTTTTTAGGCATCAATTTCAGCATCTTCAGCAGCCAAAGTCAGCTTACAGCATTCACACTAACAATCTCACATGTAATACTATATATTTAGTTCATAATTATGTTAAAAAGTTACAGGTTTAACATTCAAAAAATGTAGTCTCAGGGTATTTATAAATGTTTATCCGGTTCGGCCCGCGACCTAAGGTGTGTTTTGGATTTTGGGCCCTGAGTGATTGATTGAGTTTGACACCTCTGCTTTAAACTGATCCTGATTTGACCCCGTACAGTCAGAACCACAAAGTTCAAAGTGACACACCTATCAAACATTCATAACTCACTCTCTTTGAAGGAACTGGTGAAAACGTTCTACTCCATTTAGCAAGCCACATAAAACAGAGAGCCATAAGTGGATTTTAATAGTTTTTTGCTTAAAGGCTCATTCTTTTCCTTAGTTTTTGGAACTGCTACACCATGAGAGACAGACTCCCTGACAGGAAGACTGTTTTCTTTCAACTTATTTGGACTGTTGAATTCTGACATAAAATATTCTTCGATAACTAGTTGAAACACATGAATTTGGATACTTGTTGCCCTTGTTTCTCTCTGATCTGTAGTTTTCTTCTGTTTCCCACATCTGAAACCACCATCTCTCCAGCTCACCTTTTCACTCCCTCGTTCCCCCTTGAGCTGTCTGATCATGTTTGTTTGTGTTTGCATCTCCAGGAAGTTCCAACAAAACACTGGCATGCTTTTCTTTCCTCCCCCGCCTCCCGCGTTCTCGCCCCAGCTGTTTCCTCCGTCCTCCCTCTCTCTGCCTCAGCAGGACTCCTCCACCCACCTCCATCGCCATCCATCAGTCTCAGTCCCTAACCTGCGCTTTTCAGCGGGGGTTCGGGTCGGTGTGGAGCTCCAACAACTTTCCACCCAGTCAGAGCAACCCTGCCCCTCGTTTCCTCCCTGTATGCTTTGCTTTCCCTGACCCCGACACCCTGGCGCTGCTGTTTTCTAATTTGTGATTGGCCAGATGCTTCTTCAGCAGATTGGGTTAAAAAAAGCTGTTTCCCTTTTAGGAACAGCCTGGAGTTTAACTAACAACCCACAGTTGGCACACAACTCGAGCTTAGAACGTGTGTGTTTGCCCTTTGGAAGTTTTAATAGCTGCCAAGTCACTGGGGGTTATGTGAACAGCTGTTGAACACAACAAAAGTGTTTACATCTGGCTCAGTGAGAGCGTGCATGACGTGGGGTGAATTCCAGGATGGACGCAGCTCCAGCCATCGTCAGCGGAAAGTAGTCCAAACCCACTTTGTCTTTGCCTCCAGACAGCACAAGGACAATGTGGGGGGGGTGGGGTATGAACTCATAAGCTGTGAGCAATGGCAGTAATCACCTTCAGAAATGGTCATCAGGAGAGCGTTCAATGATAAACACGTTTATCTCATCACTAGCAGAGCATGTAGGGAGCAGGAGGTGAGTGACGCTCAGAATAAGAAGAGTCTCAACCTAATGGAAGGTAGTGATTATGTAAACCAGGAGAGTCAAACTCAATCACACAAGGAGCCAAGATCCAAAACACACCTTAGGTCACGGGCCGAACAGGATAAACACTTGTTGAACACACTAAAACTTAATTTTTTAAACTTTAAAACAGTAACTTTTTACACAATTATGAAGTAGATATATAGCATTACCTACGACAATGCAAGTGTGAATGCTGTAAGATGAATTTGACCGCTGAAGATGCTTGCTGATAGCTGAAATCACTCAAGCTGATAGCTGAAATAGCTGAAGCTAATAGCAAAAACACTGAAGCTGATAGCCAGCAAAAATATTAGCTAAATACCAAATTAGCATAAAAAAAAAGAAAAAAACCTGGGTTACCCAAAACAGCTAGCATGTTGCTGAAAAAATAGCTAAACTTCAAAATAGCCTAAAAAACGAAAAGAAAAAAAAAACGAAATTAGCCTAAATAGCTAGCGAGTAAATATTAGCCTAGCTCCAAAACAGCCTTAAAAACTAAAAAGAAAAGCCTAAATTGGCCAAAACAGCTAGCATGTAGCTGAAATATTAGCTAAACTCCAAAATAGCCACAAAAAATAAATCTGCCAAAACAGTCCAAAAAGCTAACAGAATGAGATTTTTTAAAACTTTGAAACCATAACTTTTTAAAATAAATAGGAATAATAATAACTAAAATGATCTGGATATAACTACCCTGAGGGCCGGATCCGAAGTCCTTGACTTTGACGCGTGATGTAACCAAAGCTTGGCTGCACAGGAGCGGAGGTCATGACAGGGAATGTGTATCATACTGCTGTCTGATGGCTCTAAGTGACCTAATGGGAAGAAATGTGCTCATTCACAAACAGATGCCCACAGGAATTCACACAAACACACAATCAGAAACTCCTGCTTCACACTAGCACCGCTCTTATCTAGAGAAGTAGAGGAAAATGGATCCACTTTTGACACACAAACACTTCTCAAAAATGCATATTCATGTCACGCAGCAGCCCAAGGACAAACAGGAATGTGACAATAACTCAAGGCTTGGTTGGTTTAATAGGTGAAGCAACGAACTGCCTCAGGCTCCAGCTTGTAGTTTGTAGGTTTTTGGCTTATGTTTTGTTTGGACCAAAGAGCAGGATTTTGTGCATCAACAGTCCAACTACTGAGAAGAACATATTGAAAATAAATCAGATGTTCTAACAACTGTCATGCCTCAGATTCTAAGTAACCAAATGCTCAACAGCTGCATTTCAGTGATGGAAATGGCTGAGTCATTAATGAGCTCCTGCCAAGAGCTGCTGAGCTGCATCAGGTGTGTTGAAGCAAGACAACAAGTAAGCATGAAGATAAACACAGTTTTAAGTGGTTGGATTTTGTGACTGAATTCAGTTGGTGTATTTAAAATCATATAAGATTAAGTAATGGGAAACACCCAGCCATCCGTTTTCTAAATCTGCGTCTTCCTGTTCGTGGTCTCCGACCTCCTGTTGGGTGAAGGTGGAGCTCAGCCTGGACATGTTGCTGCTCCATCCACTCAGTGTTAAAGTGCTTACACACCGGCCGTATATGGTGCGTTCAAGAACGAGCTCTACGCGGTTTTATGAGCGCGCATTCAGCCGGTGTTGAACACAGCCAACCATGACCAGACATGCAGGTAGCAGCAGGGAGAAGATTCTTCTGCTTTTGTTTTTGTACTGCTTAGTACCGTATTTTCCGGACTATAAGTCGCGTTTTTTTTCATAGATTGAATGTCCCTGCGACTTATACTCCAGTGCGACTTATATACGAATTTTTAATGATGAGATATGGACCGTAAGTCTAGAGTGCCCTCTTATGGTGATCTATGCAATTACTTTATTTACTTTAGTTATTCAGACGTGACACAGAGGACGAAGAATTTAACGGATTTAGTGATATGGAGTGAGATTGCGTGCAATTAATTACAGTAAAGACACAAAGTTGATGAGTTCAGTTAAATAAAACTGTTATGTTATATAAATGCTACACCTTTTCGTTTTTTTCATGATGCTTAAATGTGAATATGTGTTGACACATATTCAGCCTGTTTTCTATTCACTTATGAATGTTATAACTTACCTTCCAGGATGATGTAATATGTTTTTTTTCAACCAGTTTGTAAAATAAATTACTTGAAAAAAATGCGACTTATACTCCAGTGCGACTTATGTATGGTTTTTTCTTCTTCATTATGCATTTTTTGGCCCCTGCGACTTATACTCCGGTGCGACTTATAGTCCGAAAAATACGGTAATTCTCATCCGCCACATTCAATATGTGGAGGTTTGGAGCGCAAAGTCAGAGCGGTGCAAATCCCCCAAGTCTTGGTCCAGGCTTTTGGTTTTCACAGCTCTGTTCCTTTAAATGTCTATTCTGAGGTCATATTAATGGCAATTATACATTTCTAATTCATGTTAAAACAATTGGTAATTTTGTGATTTGAAGCAGATGCCACCCACACGTCTCTATCAAATCAGAGTCCCTGATTGGTCACAGTTCCGTTGTAGGTACCTTATGTCTTCGACATGTAAAGATCGGAACGCGGGCTCGCGGCTAGTGATGACATCACACTAAGGTAACGCCACTTTGACAAACTATGTGGTGTCAAAAAATGCTCGGGCTTCACATGTTTGTTTTCATTTTGTTTCCCTTTGTAACCTCAGGTTTTTTTCCGTCATAATTATATTTCTGTCAGTTTTGTGCTGGTTGCATGTAAATACATACAAATCATGTTTTAAAACACTAAACAATCAAACATATCTGTCTATCTATCTGGATAGATAAATATGTTTATATAAATAAAGAGAAATCAGGCTATGAAGGGTAAAGTGTGTGATAGTGAGAAGCGCAAACGGCATATATATATATATATATATATATATATATATATATATATATATATTAGAGTTGTAAAAGTTGACGTTTTAACGCGCGTGATTAATAAAACAATGAACTCCTTAATATTTATTAATCGTGCTCAGCCGTCCTGCTGTAATAAAACTCTGTCTAAAATAAACTTTTTTTAACATCATGCGATTGAGATCTTATAAAATAAAATAGATATTATGGCATTTATTTGTAGTTTTTGGACAAAAGCGATCTTCTATTCTAATAAATGAGGTGGAATGATCCTGGAAAAATATAAAACAGAGAGCAGCTCTTAAGAGAGAAATTCCTATTTTTTGGGCTGCCTGATATCGTTGAATCCACATAAGAAACTCATGGACCTGTGAGTTCTGTGATGTTCCTCTATCAACAGAAACTGTTCATATATTTGGCCCAAAGGAATCTGTGACTTTAGCTTGGTTGTATGTACATACAAAAACATGATGATTAATTTGTTGACAAATTTTATTCTTGTTGCTTTTATAAAATTACACCTAAAACTTTCATTCTATGTTGTAAAAAACAGTTCGTTAAACATTTTTTCGGTTTGGACAGCGAAATAAACACAATTTTTCCCGACAGAATTTTCTGTTTTTGCATAATTTTATATCTAGTGTGTGAATACAACATGAAAAACACAACAAAATAAAGGTAGTGTCACTTAGGAGAGGTTGTGCTAATTAAAATGTTACAGAAAAAGCAGGTAGTTTTTTTTTAACAGAAAATACAGAGGTAAATTCAAAAGTAGACAAAAACAGAGTTTTTGGCCTTAGGTTAAGAACATTTTTTAAATGTACAATTTTACATGTGACTTCCTATTGTGATTATTTGAAGACAATCAGTGGCTGGCAAATATTGTAATTAAAATTATTGCAATTAATCGTGTGTAATTGATGTGGTTGATTATTTGAATTTAAAACACTGCGTCCTGTTTTATGTTGACCTGTTTTATGATTCTTTACTTGTTCAGCCTTTTAACTTGGGAAAACTCAATGCATCGTTATGGCGCATGTGGGCCAGAACTTATGTCACATGACCAATCACAATCTTGCACGTAATCAAGCCTCTGTACCAATCTTGCAGACCAAACTCATACGGTACCAACACCACATTGCTGTGATTCAGCCAAAAATGTTCAGCCGGGTTGAACATTTAGTGCATGGTCAATGAATGGCTAAATACGTAGACCACGCAACCGGACTTAAAAACTTGGATGAGCACCGAGCATTGAAATAAACCATTCAGTGAAAAAAGGCTGGACCACGGGAATTTGTCACCTGAATCATGTTTGATGTGAACGTAGCATTGGACCCTGGTCTCTAATAGTGACAGATCTTTAATATTCTCCCATCTTCCCTGGGTCATGCCCTGTTGTGCAGACACCAGGTGTCTATAGTATTTGTTTTGTCAATGGCCAAGAAACACTCGTTTGATTTGGCATTTAATTTTGGTGCGGTGGCAAACACCAAAAAACATTCTGGTAAGGAATCTGCCCAACATTTTGAGGTTACTGAGAATGGTGCACGCTGATGTGTGATGTTGAGAAGATAGCCAAAGAAAAGGAAGCACCAAGTGAACAATTATACAAAGACAGTGAGTGACGAATTAGAAGAACTGGTTTGAAAGTTTCTAATATACGTTGGGCTGGCTGACAAGTTTTACAAATAAATGTGGGGGCTACTATTGGAAGATACGATAGTCCCTTTTCTAAACCTTCTGGTGGTCATTTTAGGAATTGCAAAGTTTGGTACTTCCTGGTTGGTTTCAAATGCAGGAGAGGAATGCTCCTTGTGTGAACCAGTATATCTATACATGGCTGGTTGGAAACGGGCCAGGACAGCATGTCTGTAGTTTAAAAATAAACAGAGGATAAAAACATTAGGTCATGTGTTTGGGTTTTGAAAATCTAGCAGATTGTCTGCATGTCTGTTTTCCCAAGTGCTGCATGACCAACAGTGTATGAGATCTGTCTGATGCACGGATAATACAGCTAGGCTCCGATTCCCTATGTGACACTGCAACAGCAAATCCGTCACGTTCACACGTCAGGAACACTTGTATGGTTGGAACATGAACTCATTTATTTTCAGGGGATTCAAACAGCTGCCTTGTGTTTTATGAATTTTGGATCTGCAGAAATCAACAGGTTAAGACAGGCTCCTGTTTACTCCAGCAATCATTTACTGACATTTTGGGGATTACTTTGTCACTTTTCCAAAAGTGTCAGCGAAGAAGAGCTTTTTTTTAGATGTAAATATAAGTTGACTTAATATTTGGAGATCATGAGAAATTTGGTGTTTTTTTTTTCCCTGAATACAGATTAATGTCATGCTGGCTGCAAATTTCCTTCCTGCCATTTTACTGGTTCCACCAAGAGTCTCAGTGCAGAGGGTGTTCAAAAACAAGCCTGCAGCCTCGGGGCTTCATCCCTTAACTCTTGGCCAGCACTCAGGACATTCACAGAAACTTGTAACTTTTTACCCAATACTTGAAATCATGTGACAGAATTGCAAATGTTCAGGCAGTTAAACATTAAATCAAAACTACAAAAGGGAGCAAGGTTAGATTAATTATTCAAGATTTAAAGTGGCTGAAACGTGCCAATGATCGTGCACAGCGTTGTGGGAGGACGCCATGTTGATAATAGTGATAATGATAGAGTAGGTAGGGATGTTCAAGAGAAAACAGTGGATAGGTTTATTGAGTCAGGCAGAATCATTTATTCAGAGATGTATTATGATCTCATCCTGGTGTTTTTTCTGAATACATAGAGCAGAACACTGCAAAAAGTCTGATTTTAAAAATCAAGGAAAATGTACAAAAATAAGGTAAATATTGCTTAAAATTAAAAAAAAAAAGATCTGCCAAAAAAGCAAGAAAATTTTGCTTGTCAAGACTTTTCAAAACAAGTAAAAATATCTAACCTCAAAGGAACAACAGATATCTTAAAATTAGTATATTTTTACTAATACCACTAATAAGCAGAATTTTTAAGATTTATTTTCTCAGAAATGTTCAAAATTATTCTTTAATTAAGATTTTGCTAGTAAGGTTATTTTGGCATTATGCTAACCACTAGGATCTGTTTCTTGATACCAGCCAAATACACTATAAACAATAATATTTTTCTACTTTTTGAAAAGAATAGTAAACTTTTGTTAGCACTATTGTTTTCTCACTGTGCATGATAAATTACTTGACATTCTTGAATTAAGGCAAAACCTCTGCATTGATCTTGGCCATGCACATCACATGCTTAAATGAAGATACTTTGTAACTATTGAGATTCTAGTTTCAAGTGTGTTTTTATGCATAATAGGTAATAAAATCTTAGTAACAAGCCTTAATATCTTATTAAAATCATTAAGAACCAAAACTCTTAAAATAAAGGAAATTATCTGGCATAAAATCTACTAAATGAGAAGAATTATCTTACCACTAAAAATAATCATGTGTATTCTTGTTTTAAGATGGTTCATCTCACTTAGATTTCACTTTTTGCACTGAAGTTAGTCCTAAGATTGATTAAGTATTGGGGTTAAGGGGATCCCTAACCACTGTTCAAGTTCAACACTGGATAGAAGGGAGATAATGATTTTAACAACCCTCCAGCTCAGACACACATTAGCCAGTCGTTCCCTGGGGTTATATCATAAATCTTGACATTTTCATGCACAATGCAGCACTGTTCTTTGCTCCGTCTCTCCCATGTGATGCTAATTTCTTGGAAGACTCTGTTGTCTTTGGATGGATGAATGGGTGAGCTGACAATCATGAGAAACTTTTTCATTTAGTCCTTTCTGGACTTCATGGAAGCAGCTCTCAGAGGCAGAGACGTGTCTGGTAATGTTTTTTCTTTCTCTTTACTTTATTTGTTCTAGTTCTCCCCATTAGAAAGCGTAACAATTACAGGATATCCCATTCTGTCCGTGTTTTATGGAATGTGAGCGTCATAGGTTTGTTATTTTTTTACTGTCTGTGATATAATAATAGTCAGCAGTGACGGTTGTTTGTTTGGCCCACTTTCCCTCTATCTGCTCTCATCATCTGGCAGAGGGGAGGAAAATCCCATGATTCCTTGTGTGTGTATGTGGCCAGCGTGGAAGAAGGGTTTCACACCTGAACCTGAGCTGCAGTACCACTGCTCGCCCCATCCCTGGGTCAATGACATTCACGAGGAGGATCTATGCCCCTCCCCCGGCAATTCCCTCAGAGATCATTAGGCAGACCTAACACATGTCCGCCGGCCCACCGTTCCACCAGATGTGTGCCCTGTAGCTACAGTTGCCCCGCCGATGTGTTTTCTGTTTTCAAACTTACCTTTTTCCTGGCTGTTTGCCAGAAAAGAGAAAAGCAGAGTAGAGGAAGCCCCGCCCAGTGCCATCTCCATCTAACCCCACATCCACCCACTGGTTTTTAAACAGCGTTGCTCATTACTTTTAGGAGTCCCATTAAGGGATGGTAGCCCCTTTCCCTCCTCCTCCTCCTCAGAATTGACGGGAAGCTCGAGTGTGAATTAGGAGGAGTCATTATGGGGTTTGTGGGGTGCAAATGGGGTGAGATGATAGACGACGTGGATTGAGGAAATAGCAGTCGGAGTGGGGGATGGATTATTGAAGCAAGAGATTTAACAGAGGAAGAGGGGATAAGAACAGGGTGGCTGTCGTCATGGAAACAAGCCACTGTGGAAACAGACCT
Source organism: Oryzias melastigma (assembly GCF_002922805.2). Lineage (NCBI taxonomy): Eukaryota > Metazoa > Chordata > Actinopteri > Beloniformes > Adrianichthyidae > Oryzias > Oryzias melastigma. The sequence goes on along the minus strand of NC_050522.1, from coordinate 1,394,176 downwards.
CCTTTCTAGACAGACAGATAGACGGGCAGACGCGTGGTCGCTGACTGCTGAGTGTGAGAAAATGAAAGAGGTACGAGACAGAGGCGGCCACGCCCACACATGCAGGAATGACACACGCAAACACACCCACACCGACACACACACACATGTAGACACACACACACATGTAGACACACACACACATGCAAGAGCAAAAACAAGAGGAGTGACAACTGAATCGACAGGATTGATCTGTTGTTAATCTAATAAACCTACACCATTAAAAAAACTCTTTGAAAATGGAATAAGTTGTGTATATCGATTTTAGAAAATATTTTATGACGATAGATTGTAACAAAAGTATTTGTCCATGTGTAATAACAATGAGTACTTATAATAAGATGTTGTGTCTGTAAAAACATTCGCATACTCATAGATACATGTTTTCGCACTTAATAAAGTTTTGTACGTATAATAGGAGATTTGTGCGTCTTTAAAACTGTTTTGTAACTGTGGAAAACAAATGTTCATCCACCAGAAATCTTTGTCCTTGTGTGAAACGTCACACACAAACAAGCTCATGGATCGACAGAGACAGAACCCAAGTCGCAAGTACAATTCTGTTATTTCTTAATTAATCAACCAATCAGCAGCTTTTTACTCACTGTGTTGCGTACCAGTCAATT
>NC_050522.1:1392584-1393462 GCF_002922805.2 Oryzias melastigma | reverse complement strand
ATTGATCGATTGATTGGGAAACAGAAGAACTGTACTTGTAACTTCAGTTCTGTCGTTGTAGATCAATGGATGTGCTCTTATGTGCTTGACGGACAATTTTTCTACAGTTATGAACAGTTTTACACACATTTTTTTATACTAGGTACAAAAAAGTCTTTCTACAGACAATGATCCTGCAACAAATCTTGAAAATGACCAAGTATTATCAAAGCAGACAACACATGTGTGATGCAGCAAAAACTGATCAACCATCATTCCAGTCCAATGTGTGGAAATACTTTGAATTTTACAAAGTCATGTGACCATAGAGTGAGGTAGATTGTTCTAATAATTTGTATTATTTGGATGTGGAAAAACAACAGCGAGCTGAACTTTATCAAACTAAAATGTGGATGAATTCAACATTCATTCTTGTTTACTTGTGTACTCTCTTGTACTGCTCAGTACCTGGTATTTCTCTCTAATTATATCAAGGTTCAGGTGAATACTCGATTCTGCTTGGATGTGGATTAAAAAGTAATCAACCACAGTGATAAACCACAGTTAAAGAAGTTCCGGTCACTTAGCCCAAATGTTCTGTATCACTGCACCGGCTTCTTTAAACATACTTTTGCTTCATTATCTGAACATAAGCAACTGGTAAGAGATGAACTTTCTCTGTTATTTACCCTATGATGAAGATCAGCATTTATGAGTTCATATTGACAAATTATTCAATGCCCCACCCCATGTTAGCACTCAGTGTACTGAATGGTGTATTCTTCTGTCGCACCACAAGAGGGAGTTTCTGGTGCAAGCCAAATTTACCGAACTTGTAAAATTAAACACGGACCCAGAAGCTGATTGTGTGCTGTGTTTGTGTACTGGCTGCTCGCCGA
>NC_050522.1:1372731-1392325 GCF_002922805.2 Oryzias melastigma | reverse complement strand
CCCTTACCAGCAAAAGAAAAGTGAAAGAATGACAAACTCTAACCTCCCTGGACTAACAGAAACAGGAGAAAATGTTTACTAAAGAAAATGGCGGTTCACTCTTACAGCTTTACTTAAATTAACCAACACAAAATACTGAACAACAGACAGTGGGACCAAACAAAAAGAAACTACAAAGTGCACAGAAACTAAAACATGTGGAGAAGAGCACCGAGCTGCAGTAGCGACAGGTTGCAGCCCAGCTCCCTTCCTTCTCCTGGCGGTCCAAAGGGTGCTTTTGAAGGCTCCCTCCTGAAGTTTGGACCAATGGGAAGCCACGCCCTCTAGCACCACACCTGAAACAAATTGACACAGAAAGACACAAAGATCCACAAAACACACAGGAGTCCCACTTTGACAGAAATGCACAGAACCAAATACAATCACAGCCGTAGCAATGTGCAACACTTTGGTAACAGTGCCATGTTACCATGACGACAAGCTGCATCACATATAAAATAGTCCGCTTTTTTGTGAAAAAGCGATCAAAACCGTAGAAATAACAAGAATAAAGTACTAAATATTGATTGAATATTTATTTATTTTGTAAGTGACCATGGTATTAGCGGGAGAATACCCTTCAAAGTGTGGATTATGGGAAATTAATGCAACTCACGGAAGCAACCATCCAACGCGAGAACTGTTCAGGCCTCTGCGTGGTTCGTAAGTGTCTCATGACGCACACTTTGTTAGGCATCATCTCCTACGTCACACTAGTGGAAGTTTTGACTAAAGATGTCCTGGATCCATTCTAGGTCAGTAAATCGGATCGTTCAAAATGAACCAATGTCGACTGAATCGTATCGGCAACCACAAATCATGATATGAATCGAATCGTTTTTAACCTTAGCAAAAACAAATGCACACTTAAACCCATGAATATGCATAGACTTATACACAAACAAGAAAATAAAATAACAAAACACACATATGTACATATACACACAAAAACACAAACATGCACACACACAAGTTTAAACACATGCATGGACACAGACATGCACAAAAACACACAAACAAGAACACAATGTCAAAGAAAAAGCAAAAGTACATACACAAATAACCAAATACAATAAAAATAAGGATTTCTAGAATAATACAAATGCTTGAACTTCATTTCTATTGAGTTTCTTCTTCTATAATCTCAGGTTCTTTGATTTATTTTGGTGAGAACTAAGCCTCACTTAAACACTTTTCCTGATATGAGTGGAAGTCACACCCCTCTGACTGCACCGCCACATTGAACGTGTAACAGAGGTGTTGAGAGCTCCTCCGATGCACCGAAACAGATCTGTTGAACTCACACGTCTGACTGTGTCTGATATCTACGTGTGCACACAATGACATTTTGTGTCAATGATGACAACTGGCGATTAGCATTTGTCACGCTGCAGTGATCTGACTTCATGATGACTTTAGTACATTATCAATCAATCGTCGCCGGTGATGCTTAAACACAAAATCTTCAACATATTTTAATTATTTAACCATTGATACAATCAAAGTAATTCCAGTAGATTTTGAAGGAGAAAAGCGGCGATTGTGTTAACAATTTAAAAATGACATGACGTTACAGACAGATAAGCCACATTAGCTCATTTTTAGCAGCTCAAGACAATCAAACAGGCAAAGTGAAGAATGTGAAATGTTCACACCGAAAGGCCCCAGATGGCCGGCAGGTTAAAACTCAACACCTTCCTCGTGTGAAGTGACAACGCTAACCCCTGCACATCCTTGGAGTCGTTCCAAATAAATCAGCTGCAAAGGTGTCAGCATCATTTTCTGTTTTTCTCTCTGAACAGAATCCTTCTGTTCTTCCACCGCTTACATTCCTCATACATAGCAGAAGCAGGATGATAATGCCGGATTCTTTGAAAATGTCCACAACATTGTGCTGTTTAACCCCACAGCACTATTGCCAGGAGATTTTCATCAAAAATATTTACATGATTTTCAATATGTTGCATTTTTCTGAGTGTCATGGGCCCCTGGGTAAAGTCTCACATGGTCCAGGCATGGATGGACCTAAGGCCAAGTCTCCAGTATCAAAATGTTACTTTTTTAAGGCAATTTTTGTTTTCAAATGTCTAATTTTTCAGTAGTTTTCGAAAATGTTTTTACAATCTTCTAATGTCTTTATTTTCCATTAAAAATGGAAGAAAACTACTCTAATTTATCATGATTGACATATATGGATCTATTTTTTTTACATGTGGAGTGCCCCAAGGCTCCATCCTGGGACCACTTCTATTTAACATCTACATGCTCCCACTGGCCCAGGTTATAAAGAACAACAACATTAGTTACCATAGCTATGCAGATGACACACAGATATATATTAGACTGACACCAGGAGACCGAGGCCCTGTACAGGCTCTTGGTAAATGCATTGAGGACATTAATGACTGGATGTGTCACAACTTACTTCAATTAAACAAAAACAAAACTGAGGTTATTGTCTTTGGGGCTAAAGAAAAAAGGTTAGACGTCACTACAGAGCTTCAATCTATTCAACTAAAAACTACCAACCAGGCCAGAAACTTGGGTGTAGTGATAGACACAGACCTAAATTTTGATAAACACATTAAGGCAGTCACTAAATCAGCCTATTATCATCTCAAAAATATCTCAAGGATTAAAGATCTGATGTCTAAGCAGGACCTGGAGAAACTAGTGCATGCTTTCATCTTTAGTCGACTTGATTACTGTAACAGTGTTTTTACAGGACTACCAAAAAAATCCATCAGGAAACTGCAGCTTATTCAGAACTCTGCTGCTCGGGTTCTCACAAGGACCAAGAAAGTAGACCACATCAGTCCAGTTCTGAGGTCTTTACACTGGTTACCTGTCTGTCAGAGGATAGACTTTAAAGTTCTGTTACTGGTTTATAAAGCTTTGAATGGTTTAGCACCAAAATACATGACTGACCTCCTGACCCAGTATGTACCAGCCAGACCTCTCCGGTCATCAGGATCCGGTCTTTTATCAGTTCCTAGAGTCAGAACTAAACATGGAGAAGCTGCATTCAGCTTCTATGCTCCACAGATCTGGAACAGACTTCCAGAAAACCTTAGATCTGCTGAAACACTCAGTGTATTTAAATCCAGGTTAAAGACTCACCTGTTCTCAGCTGCATTTGATTAATATGTATTCAAAAGTTTACGTCCGCACTGTTTATCTATGCTTGTTTTAAATTAAAATCTTTTTACTTTCTTTTAATTTTATTTTAATGGTCACATTTCTACTATTTCTTTTGATTGTTTCTTTTAATGTTTTATGTAAAGCACTTTGAGCTGTCTCGGTACATGACATGTGCTATACAAATTAACCTACCTTGCCTATTTTTCATGAGAAATACTTTTTATTGGGTATTTTATATCAGGTAAAAGTTACCCGGCAAAAGTGATGGTGTAACGTTTTATAGTGTAAGTGTTCTAGGGTTAAACTGAAGTGTGGGAACTTGCTTGAATCAATGGTACCTCAGCACCACCAATGGGACAGGTTGTTGGTATCAAAGAAACAGTTGGACATTTGTTTATTATCTGACCAAGCAGAGATATCAGGGACAAATACGGAGGGGAGATACCCCTTTTCTTGTGGATTGTCTTAGGGCAGGAGTGTCAAACTCAATCGCACAGGTGGCCAAAATCCAAACCACATCTTAGGTCACGGGCAAACAGGATAAGCATTTATTGAACATACTATAACGACATTTTTAACACTTTCAAAAATGTATTTTTTAACAGAGACCAAACCTTGGGACGCGGCTGGTACAGGTACCCTAACCCTAGCCTGGTCCACGTCTGGTACTGCGTCCGGTACCGACTGTCCAGTACTGACTGTCCGGTACCGGGTAAAGATCAGGATACCAGTGCGACTCACGTACAAGTACCGACCCTGAGGTTGGGGGGCCTTGGTTTAATTTGACATAAAAAAAAAAAACAACGAGTTGGGATCATACAAAACATTAATTTTTGATGCGTAAGGTTCTTAATCAAGCATCAACATGTGACGATTCGGGAATGAGAATATGTTACAATATGTTACCAGTGCAAGATAACATCGGGCCATTAATAACAAAAATGTAAAATGATGTGGTGGGCCAGATATAATCGCCCGGCGGGCCGGATCCGTTCCCCGGGCCTTGATTTTTTACGTGTCTTTGGGTTTCTGTTTAGCTTCATATGTTACTGGACCAAACAAATCATGCAGTTCCAACAGTTGCTCATTTGGGGGCGGTACCGTCCAAAACCAGCCAGGAAGGTCAAAAAAGCACAAAGAAAGAAAATGGCTAGACAACCATCCTTTGTTGCAAGAAGATATCCTCCAACCATCCCACATCTTGAGATTTACACTGTGGGGTGTTTTTATTTCTCTGTAATTAAATTTTAAAAGATTTTATCTGTTCTCATTAAGAAGACTTGTAACAGAAGAAACCAGCAAGACTCATTTTGGAGCTACGCAACATAAAAAGTCAAAGTGTTCGCAACATTTCCAGGGTAAAGACACCTAAGTTTATTATTTAACAAGCTGTTAGTGTGTGACTTATCTAAGATAGGCTATTCTACTTAAAACAATTATAAGTCTAATGATTTAAAAATATATATCTACAAATGTTTTAAACCCTTTTTTGTGTAAAACGCTTCAGTTTGCTCAGTTTTATATGATTCGTTAATTTGACCTATGTGTGGATCAGTCACCTCACATCGTCGTAATCCGTGCTGATGCACTCTATGGACGTATCTAGATGACATTTTGTCAATACCTCCTATATAGAAGCCATCACCTCTGTGGAGGCTCTCCCAGGCAAACTGCATAAAGAACAGGCGGCGCTGCAGCTGCTGGATGACCACGTTGCGTCTGAAGATATCCTCTGGTCACCTTTGGGTCTTTGTTTTATCCAGAATTACTGCTACATTCAAGTCATGAGTCTGCATGTTGATGGAACATGACTGTTTGACCACAGGTTTCATCTGAGAATCGTTATTTTTTTCCATGCTCTCTGCATTCATTTGAATCCTCTTTCTCACCCGTTCCTTTAGCATCACCTCTACCTTTTATTTAATATATTCTTTCATTTTTCTTTATTGCTTTCCCGTCTGCCTTGCTTCATTGTCTCCATCGCTCTTCTATTTCCTCAAACATCTCTGGCTTCAAGTTGAATTGAGGTAAAGAGGCAAAGAGGGAAGGGAAATTAGAGGGACGTGTGCAGTAAGAGGGGGAGGGACGAGCTATTTGGGGTGAGAGGCACTTACAAACTGTTGGAGAGAGAGGAAAAAAGAAACGGAGAAAGAATAGAAGTCGTTTCCAGGCGCACTTCACAGAAGCGCCGTCTGGATCCACTCAGAGCGGCTCCCTGGAGGTTGACCGAGGCCATTTTCTCCCTGCCTCACTCCTCTTCCTGAATGTTTGCTGCTGATAACCTGACTGCATCCAAAACAAAAGCCCAGCGAGATGAGGTTTTCTGTGAAAGTCATCAGTGTGCTTTTAGTCCCCCTTTCTTTTTTTCTTTTCTTTTTGTAGCTCTTTTCTCTACAAGGATGAAGCCGCTGCTGAGGCTGTACAAACACGCTGATTATTTCTCTTTACCTCTAAGGATGTGTGTGTGTGCATGTGTTTGCATGCCTGAAGACTGTACAGCACAAGCAGCAGTGCTGCCTGAGTCAGAGGTGCTGGGTCAAGGCCCCGCTGCACACTCAGCACATTTATAAAGCTGCATGTCAGTGGCAGCGTCGGTGTGTGTTTAAATGTTCCCGTCTGCAAATGTGTTTACATTACATCATGTGTTCAAGGACGGGCTGTTCTCCTTTGAGGGGCTTTGGTTTTATCTCCTTATAAAAAGGTTTGTACAAGCTGGAGGTTATTCTGAAAATCATTTTTTTCATCATTAAGCAAAGTTCAGAGATTTCTTTGTTATGAGACGAGAACAAACCAAAAATGGTAAAGAAAACCTCTGGTTCAGTTTGTTCTTTCAGGGCTTCCATACATGTAGGTAATGTACATACCCAGATTTTTTCAAATATGTGCTCCTTTTTTGAAGAAAAAATAAACAAATTTTTTTATTCAATTAAATCTAAGCATGATTAGAATTTTTGCATTAGATAAACACATTTTCTGTTTTCTGAATAATTTCCAGTTTTTGAACGAATTAGACCCAATCCGAATTCTTCCCTTCTCCCTTCCCCTTCATTTATCCCTCCAAACAGAGAGTTATGGAAAAATAGTGTCTCATATGTCGGACATCACTTTTGTTTGATGACGTCATCAATAATCGCTGGTCTGCTAGCGTTAGCGCGGAGCTTCCAGCACTTGAATATACATAACGACATCGATTTTATGACTTTAAAATGGTCATGCCACAACAAAAAGTCATTACTTACATTTAAATGTAAATGTTTGTGGTTCAGAGCGCACCCCTATGAAGAAAACCGACGAGGTTTAGCCTCCTAGGGGAGGATTTTATATCCCTACATTTGGAGGGTCAGATTTAAAAAATACATTTCCTGGACACAAATAGCACTTAAAGTCCTCCTTCAAATGGAGGAGAAGGGAGAAGGGAAGAATTCAGATTGGACCTTAATCCTTCCTAGATCACATTAAGTTAAATGGTACTGTCTACCTTTAGAGCACATTTCTACCTTGCTTTAAGGCAGAGGTCTCAAACTGGCGGTCCACAGGCCATTTGTGGCCCCCAAGTCAATATTTTGCGGCTCCCACCTTAAATGAAAGTTAAATGCATGTTCATGCTTCTTTGATGATAGCTTTGTGTTTGCTTTGTGATGTTTCAGCTTTTTTTATACGTAAATCTTTGCATTTGCTATGGATTTCATGCTTGGAGCTGTGTGACGTATTTCTGGTTTCAAATAAGACCGGTTATTTATAGTACTTTCAGTTGTGGCTATCTACATGCACCGACTTAGGAAATATCCATGTACTTTCCCCGGTATTGGTTTATTTTAGTTATTTTTTACATTGTGTGTTAGTTTGTTTCAATGTGTATACACAATGACAACCTAAAAGTCCAAGTTTGTCTTCCTGGAACACTAACAACAAGCACTCACAAAGAGTTACCATATACTGTATGATCATATGACTTCTACAGATGAAACATAGCTCTGTTAGAACATTTAAAACCTGTTCAACAGAACCTTTTACGGGTAAACAAACTTTAAAGTTATTCACCTATTGGACTACGAGTCCGGAATAAAGCCTATCTATCTATCTATCTATCTATCTATCTATCTATCTATCTATCTATCTATCTATCTATCTAAAGTTACTTTCGGATTACTGATCGTACTCTCAGCTGATGATGAGGAGCTTCTGTCTTCTTCATGGAGCGATAGCGGTGTGTGCTAACGATCTCCTCGCCTGTGTTGAGATGTTTGGGAAAGAGAATCACTTCTGCGACTGATTCTGACACTGAACACTACATTTACAACATCTTAGAAACACTCGGCTGTGGAGTAACTGAAACACAACTAACAGGTAATAAAGATAAAGACAGCGATAATCAGACATGTTTTCGTTCTAGTTAGCATTAGCCCAAATGAAAAGTGACAACGGTATTCACACGTAATTTTGTAAATACTGCAGTCAGTATTAAACTTATTTCTTGGCTGCACGGACACGAAGGAAAAGTTAAGGTTAGGATTACGGTTCCCGTTCAGGTTAATGCTGCAGCTGCGCTCTAGCTGTGTGACAGCTAACGGGACTTCATTAAATACTGTGACCAGTCACAGCATTTAGCTTTGGATGCACATAAAATACGTGAAACAATGCAGGGATCTTCATATGGCCGCACCTGTTATGTGTCTCCAACATGAATTTCCATCAGCTTTAGAGCTGGTCGCGCGTAAATACGTGGGAATAACATCAGTCTTATCAAGTTACCTTCCTACAATTTAAATCATTTTTGTATTTTTACTCTGAATTATTTTGCTAGAAGGAGGAACAATGCGCCTAACATCGTTTATAGTGACTCTTGGTAGCTCCAAATGACATCCTGTAAACTCCAAGTACTCCAAGTACTGACTGAGCGGTCATATACCAAATGTGGAAGTAGGTCCTGCATTTAGCCCATTGGATCTGGTCGTCAGAAAAGTCCTTAGCAACAGTTGCTAGTGTTGTTAGCTCCTGTCGTTTCACAGGACACACAGAAGATACTGCACATAGACATGAATAAATGTTCTATAAACTTCTTCAGTAGACATAGACAATGGACCAAAGACATAAACAGTGGACGCAAAAGCAAACTTTTGGCACAAATGGAACCTCATACAGCCCATCCTCAGCCAGACTCTGCCTTCAGTGGCTCTAAGGTAAACTGAACTCGGCTTTAAGGCATAGAGTGTTTACAGTCACAGTCCCATTCACACACATGCTCACACACGGATGACGACTCTGCTGCCCAATTCAGGCGCTAACCTCAACCACCAAGAGCAATGTGGGGTCCCGTCACTTTCCCAAGGACTCTTCGACAAATGGGCAGGAAAGGCAGGAACCGAGCCTGCAATTCTCCAGTTAGAGGTTTACCACTCTCCCACTGAGCCATGGGCGTTAATAATCATAACCACGTTTCTGTGTGACTCAGAGGAAAGCTTGAATTTTGAACTGAGCATGTGTTTGATCAAGAAATCAAATATGTTGGAAGTTAGACTTTTCCAGTCCAGATCAAATCAGTGGTCATAGCCGTAGCCTGAGAACCAAAGTGAATCACACACCTGCTTTACCAGGTTTGTTCTGTCTCCTTCTGTCCGACAGAGATGTTATTAGACCTCCCGGAGAGGAACTCTGCTTCATTTCTCGCGTTAGCAGTGCAGACATCTCATAGCTCTCCAGGATGTCATTTCACTCTTACATACTTTCAAGTGGAACCCCCAAAAAGGACGAGTTTCTTGTTGTCTATTACATTCAGCTCCTTCCAACACTTTTTCCAAAGAAACTTTTCCAAATATCCTACATTCTAGATTTTCCTTCTATTACCCGTGTGTTTACATAAAAAGGTGAGATTCTCTTGAAACACGATTCAGTGGAGGTCAACTGGAATTAGAACCTCTGAAACTGAAACTTGTTTGAAAAATATCTGTTAATTACAGAGCAACAAATTCAGTAAAATGTTAAACTGTTATAAAAGATGGAAATTCCTTTAGAGCCAAAAAACAACAATGGCAGACTTTCAGCGGCTGTTGTCCAAGGACGATGTTCAGGTTTATGGATTTGTTCCACATCAGAATCACTGAACTTTTTAATGACTTTTTTAAATGAGAAAAAATGTGATGCTTGAACAAACCTGTCAGCTTTGTTACCTAACAAGTCAAGCTGCAATATCCTGAATGAAAAACAAAAAGTTCATTCAGATTCAACACAAATGAACAAAAACCCTCATATGTTTACACTTTCACTAACCTGGTGTGTTCATGTTGAGACAAATCAACAGCAGAAGTTCTGTTGACGATCCACATCTGAGTCAAAAGAAACGCTGAAGAGGTTACTCAGATAAGACATTACTGCCTCTCACGAACAAGGAAATGGATAGAAAACAGATAGCAATGGGACTGAATGTTCCTGGAGATCAGCTGCAAGCACAGTTCACAAGTTCAAAGTTGAGAGAACAGCGTCTTCTCTACCTGAGCGCAAACAGGAAGCAGATCCACTGCAACACAGACTGAGACCAGACATGGGCACAGGTGAAGAGAACAGAAACCAGAAACTATGAGAACTGTTTTCAAAATGAATAACTTATAACAGATATGTTGGTATATTGCAAATAAGCTGTTATCCAAACTCTGTAACAAGTATTGCTGCTGATATTGAGCCTGAGCTTCATGGAGCAGCAGATCTGGGAAATGAAGTAGTGCTGCATTAAATTTTTTTTTCTGTACTGACTGGATCTTGACTTATTTGACATGATCTTTTGAGTGTGACACAGTCCATATTCTGCACACATGTTCCTGTATATTATTGGTTGTGGCGTTCCATGTATGATTTCCCAGCCAGCGTCTTACACCCTGAAGTTCTGTGTTGGATTGTTTCCGGCGCCTCTTTGCACAGCCTACACCTTGGGTCTTGTCTGGTGTGGTAGATCTGAGCCTCTATCACTCTGGTGCTCAGGGCTTGTTCCTGTGCTCCCAGGATCAGAGCTTCAATGCTGTCCTGCAGACCAGCCCTCTCTAGCCATTGCTAGGACTTCTTGATATCAGCCACTTCAGTTATTGTCTGGTGGTATATCCCATGCAGGAGCTTGTCCTCCCATGAGGCTCTGTCCTCCAGCATCCTCTGCTTCCATTGTCTGAGACATTCACTGAGCATGCTGTCAGTGGGGGCCTTGAGCTTGACATATTCATGGATCTTGGATGTTTCATCCTGGACAGTGGCTTCCACACTCACTAGTCCTCGGCCTCCTTCCTTGCGGCTAGCATACAGTCTCAGGGTGCTGGATTTGGGATGGAACCCTCCATGTATGGTGAGGAGCTTTTGAGTCTTAACATCCGTGGTCTGTATCTCTTCCTTTGTTCATCTTATTATTCCTGCAGGGTATCTGATGACTGGCAGTGTGTATCTGTTTATTGCCTGGGTCTTGTTCTTGCCATTGAGCTGACCTCTCAGGACTTGCCTTACTCGTTGGAGGCATTTGGAATTTGCTGCTTTCCTTGTTGCCTGTTCCAGGTTGCAATTAGCCTGTGGAATTCCAAAGTACTTGTAACTGTCCTTATATATATATATATATATACATATAAAAAAAAACAGCGAAAATGTCAGGTCCTCAATTAAGGCAGCCATTTGTTCTCATAGAGTATTTACAACATATGGGAATGTAGCTGCCCATGACTGTAATGTTGCTTCCATTGATTGACTGTTATCTTAAATGCCTAACAACTGAAGGAATGACCTTTCAAGTCCCACAACAACGAGTTTGACCTGAATACCTTTCCACCTACACATGTAAAGGTTTACGCTATACTCTTAAGCCTCCTGAGCAGCAATTAACAGCCGTCAGCATGGCTAACAATCCCTTTAACCAAAGCCTAATCAAAGCTGTAGCACCTCCTAAGTGTCTCTCCAACCGTGTAACAAGCTCTCTTCATTATCAGGCAGCTACAGCCACATAACAGCGCATTCATTATATGAGGACGGTGGCTGATAACTACATTACTGAATGTGTCAGATTGGCGTTGGTTTGTTGTAAACAAGAGTTTTTTTCTTCAAATATGTGAGACTGAGACATACTAGTGAGCTGGAATTGTTTGTTTCTTCTTCTGTGATGAGATTGAACAAAAAAACTTTACCTTTTATCCAAAAATATGCCATGAATGTGACCACACATACTTCAAGGAGTAGAAAATGATGTTTTTTTCAGTTGGAGCTACAAGGGACGAATCCGTTCTTCTGTCTATAGGGCGATTTTTCCATCAGGTCCAGCTCTTTTCCTGCATTGATTATGCCTCTTTCCAGTCTTTTTCATTTGAAAATAGTATGCACGGAGCTATTTGGTGAAAAGAATGAGGAGAAGCCCCGCAGGGTGACAGGACATCCACAGGACATGCCGCGCAGAGACAACATCACCTTCTTTCTGAGCGCCTCATTGTTGTCTTTATTTCTGCCCCACTTCTTGCCTTCCTCTCTGCACATTGCCTTGACATTCTTCTATCCTTTCCCTTTCCAGAGCCAGAAATGTGTATTTCACTGATCTGCAGCCTTATGCCTGTAAGATACCTGCCATCCCTGGTGTTTTTGCGACTGTGCAAAGTATTTTCTTTGACTTACTAAGCTCATAAGCTCTAATCAGATTCCAACTAATGCTCCTAAATGGCTCTTGAGGGAATATCCTGTTGTTTGCATGTTAGGAGGGTTTATTCTGACATACGGATTGTAGATTTGTCAAGCTGAGACATCTAGTTTTAATGTGATTAAAGGGAGGAGAATCCAGTGCAGAATGTGTTTGTTTGATCCGCAGCCATCGACAGTATGACTGTTACAAAACATGACAGAAGGACAATAAATGTTCATCCACAGCATCAAGAGCCATCATTTGAATCAGAAATGGGACGAATGGTGGCTGTGAATGGCCAAAATGCACAACATGAACTTCACAGGAGCAACTTCATACAAAAAAAAGCAACAAAACAGCAGAAAAGGCAACAATTTTATGAGACGAGTCGTGAAAAAACAAGAGTAAAGAGCTGAAAACAGTGCAGGGCAGCTGAAACTGAGGTTGTGGGAACACTAAACTGCTTATGGAAACAGCTGGTTGATTGATAACTCAGTCATGGCACCAGAGGAAAGAGCAGAGACAAAAAAACTAAACTAAACACCAAAACATGAAAACATAATATGACTTAACTAACCTGCAAACATAGAAGCCAAACACCACAAGAATGCACCAATTCTTCCATTTGTTTGATTCCGTGTAACCATTCTGATTCTCCTCCTCAACTCATTGTGTGAATGTTTTATAGCAATCTTGGTATCAAAACACTCAGCTCATTCAGGACATTACGGCTTGTATTTTTGGTATTCCTAAGCGTTAACATTTTTGAAATATTGAGCTAAATATGCCCCATATGAACTGAATGAGAAAATATTCACATTCTTCAAAAACTTTGTGCAGTTTGAAACCATTGGTCAGTTTTAAAATCATTTGGCATTGAGCTGTTATATTAGCATTATGCTAGCTCATTTGGGTAATTTGACATCTACTGACGCTTTTTTATGCTAATAAAACGTTTTTGGCTCATATGTTGTCTGTTGATGTTTTTGCTATGCTAATTGAAATGTGTCTAACATTTTAGCAATGTGCTAACGCTTTGGCTAACTTGTAATCTACTGAGGCTTGTTAGGGTGCATTAGATTTAATATTTATATATATATATATACTACCAATTTTTAAGAAATTTAGGCCAACTTTAAAGGTCTTTCATAGTTCTTTAATGACATTTCAAATCTTTTAATAAAATTAAACATTTTGCAAATAGCTTTTGCATGTTCAGCAAATCCCTTCAGTAAATTAAGTACAGTACATTGCTTCAGCATTTAGTAAAAAGCCTCAGCATCTTTAGCGACCAGTTTCAGCAAAAAGCATTCACACCAGCGTTATCGCAGGCAACCTTTCTACTTCACTTTAGTGTTTCAATCAAAACAAACATTTTTAACATGAACGACCTCAGCCTTTGGAAGATGAGCAAACAGGCTGGGCAAGAAAACTTAGCAGTTTCGGGAAATAATCTGAGGACTTGATGGACACACGGTCAAAAGAACATGTCCAAACCGGGAGCCTGATGTTTATAGAGATGAGCTGTTTCATTTGTCATAAGAATTAATGGAGTCCAAAAGTTTTAAATTATATTAGACGCAGACAAATTTAGATTTTCAATCATCATTTTTATCCCCATCAGCTCTGGGGTTCTGTTCTCTAATGTCATTTACTTCAACTCTCCTCTGTTCTTTATTATTTTTAGTTCTCTGTGCTTCTGTTTGGTGCAGTGAGATTCACATGTTGTTCCTCTTTCCCACTTCCTTCTGGGAGAGATTTCAGATTCCTGGTGGATCATCTGTGCTCCTGCTCTTGGCAGTGGACCACGCCTCAGGCTCATCTTGGCTGTGGACCACGCCTCTGCCTCGTCTTAGCTGTGGACCTCAAATCAGGCTCGTCTTGGCCGTGGACCTTGCCTCAGGCTCGTCTTGGCCGTGGACCACGCCTCTGCCTCGTCTTTGCCGTGGACCACACCTCTTGCTCGTCTTGGCTGTGGACTTCGCCCCCACCCATCCCCTAGTCCTATCTGGCTGAACTCTATTCAAATGTGTAGTTCTAGAGTTAGACAAGCTAATTCTTCTCTAATTGTCCTGGTATCACCCGTCCTTCCAAGGAGAGAATCTCTCCTTCATTCCAAAGGTTTCTTCTTTTTTTCCCTAAATCTAGTTTTTTACGAATTTTCCTTACTGGGAAGGAGGGTCTATGGACAGGGATAACCGGTTTAATTTAGCCTGTTTAGTTTAGCAATAGCTATTGTTTATATTTTATGACAGACTTTCTGCTTACCAGCATGAAGCCCACTGAGACATTTGTTTTGTAGTATTGTGCTATATAAATAAAACTGAATTCAGTAAATAGGAACTGACTATTTTGTGTAAAAACCAACCCAGTGATCACTTTGTGAACTGACTTGGGTTTGTTCCTTTTTTGTTAGATTCAAGAAACCGCATGGATCATTTCAGCTTTTAGCCTTTTTCTTTCAACTAACTTTCTTTCAACTATTTCTAACTAACTAACTCTGAGAATGAGGAGTAAAGTGTTTATTCAGGCAGTTATTTGTGCATGTGATTTGCTTTGAATTACATCAAAGCTTGATGTCTAGCTGTCCCGACCCTGACGTGTCAGCTGAGACGTGCCCGTGCGTGACTGCTCACTTCTTTAGGTGTGTAGGTGTAACGTGACAAGACAGCTCAATCTGCTGACTCTAATCGCAGGGATCCTTCAGTCCAGCACAGAAACACATCCTTTTTTCCTGTGACACGACTGCGGCCTCCTGACAGCCCGGCTTTGTGGACGCTCTCCCACTCTCTGTCCTGATTAACCGGACTGTGTTTGGATGTGAAAAGACAAAGTTCACAGGACTAAACACAATTTGTTCTCTCTGTGCAGACTGTCTGCCTCCACTCCACACGTGTGTCACTGTTTCTTTTACCAAAATATACAGTATGTCCTGGCCAAGAAAGAAAAGTGTGGGCATGCTTCGTCCAATAAATAAAGACCATGTTCAACATCACTGTGTTGTAATTCAATTTCATTCTTGGAAAAGCACTTACAAGTACATTCATTTGTTTATTTCAAAACAAGTCAGAATTCATTATAAATAATATTAATTTGAAGTGTCAATAAGAAGTGGAAATGCCATTGTGTGTTTCTTAAATAATTTCAGCATATTACTTTGTCCATCAAATTATTTAACATTCATAATAAACTCATTTAAATTATAAAAAAAATGTATTTTTCCTATAGCTTCTTACCCTGTCTAAAATATGTTTTTAATCATTCTTCACTCTATTGACATTAAACTTTTTCTGGTTGGTTAATGTTCTAACCAATTATCATACCTAGAGGGAAGGAATTTCTAATCCAAACTTAGAAGGCATACATTTTTTGTGAGAAATATTAATCTTGTCTGAGTGAGTTTTGAACAAATGTGAGTCAAATGTTAGCGTTCCCCATTGTTAACAGCAGGGAAGGTTCAAAAGATAGATATACAGTGTCACTTCAATATATTGCAGGTCACCTTTTGTGGATTCAAAGTTTAGTGGAGTATTTCATTGTAATTTTGCATGTTTTTCTTTTTTTAATACGGTTTGCTTCCTCATTGACAGTTGACCTTGTCTATAAATCTCCTCTGAGAGGCTTTAATGGTCCAAAATATGTTCCACATTTATAAGAAATCAACCGTCACGATCAGATCTTTGTTTTTATTTAAATAATACTGGACTTATTTTATATGAAGGTTTGAACTTTGGGAGTTTAAGAGAGAAAATGTTCATTTCTGGGTGACAAAAGTGGACAAAGTGTGTGGTGAGAAGTTTAACAGTTTTAAAACATCTATAATTCTGCTTTGGAGATTTTAGCTAAGATTATTTTTAGAATGAAACCCCATGCTCAACAAGTAAAAAATGTAGATAATTTGATTGGCAGGTAAGGAAAACTTTATAAAGTTCATTAAGACAACTACCAGATGCTCTGCCGTGGTGGTTTTGGACTCCTCCATTGATCACACGATCAACAACCAAATCCAAGTTACTTCCCATAAAGATTTTCCCAATCCCTACATTTATCCCCCAAGCAGAGAGATATGGAAAAAAATGGTGTCTTTAGATTCGGATGTTACTACTCTTCAAAGATGTCCTCAAAAGTCATTGGTCATCTATGGTAGCACATATCTGCATCAAAGCCATGCAAAAACCAAGAACTTGTGTGTTTCAGAGCACACCTACGTGAAGAAATGCACATCCCCTCGGCCCACAGTAGCGCCGTGGCTTACATAAGTGGTGGAGAGATAAGTTGCTATGGCTCCTCCTTAAAAAGCATGTTGGCACACTGCTACAGCTTCAAATACCCCTACTTTTGAAGCAATATGGAGTAGTCAGAGGGGTGGGAAGAGCTTTGGATTCAGCCAACTTACCACAGGCCAAAACTGAGTCCTTGATTCGAAAATTATTTGCCAAACTTTAGATATTTCTATGTTGGAAACATCCTGCTATCCATCCATCCATCCATCTTCTTGCGCTCATCCAGTACCGGGTCACGAAGGCAGCAGTCTAAGCAGAGATCCCCAGACTTCCTTATCCCAGGTCACTTCCTCCACCTCCTGTGTTGAGACCCTGAGGCATTCCCAGGCCAGTCAAGAGACGTGGTCTTTCCAGCATGTCCTGGGTCTTCCACCTCTCCAGGGAGGTGTCCAGGAGGCATCCGGACCAGATGCGGACGTGGAGGAGCAGTGGCTCACCACTGAGCTCTCTCTCACCCTACCTCTAAGGGATCATCATAATGCCACTATGCACAAAATTCACTGAAACCAGAGTGCCGCGTCGCATCTGAAATTAAAATGTGCCATATTACATTCCAAAGCATCTGTGCATTGATTTAACATTGAAATGGGACACGTATGTCATACAGAATTAAGGTTTCAAGGTTTTTAATTGCCATATATGCATCAACTCACATTATGAAACATTGGAATTATTTTGCAAAGCTCTAAGAGTCACAGTTTAGGTCAAAAAAGAATATGACTTTCTGTACAAGTTTTAATAATATATTGCTCACAAAAATTAAAGGAACACTTTCTTTATTCGGATATACATCAGAAAAATTAAATTTATTTGATAAAATTACAAAAAGGTGCAGATTTACTAGAAGGCTTGGAGTAGTTTAAGAGCGATTTGTTCAAATTATGACATTTAAGTAAATTACAGAACAATATCGTAGAAAGATGACATTAGAAACTTGCTCTCACACCTTAGTTTTATTTGTATTTGTGCAAGCCAGAGAAACAATGGGAATGAAAACTCTCATGAAGCAGAACATGTAGTTTGTTGCTGTTGTCCCCAGCCATTATCCTCACTTCTTAACCTACTGTTTTTGTTATCACCTGTTACAGACAAAAATCTTGGTTCTGATGGCTACAGCTTAGCCATCAGAACTATGTAAGTTATAGATGCCATAGTCTTTTGTTGAACTATGTCAAAAATCAGAAAGTCATCACTTGGTGAAGTATCCTATGTAATTCAGACAGCAACTTTTATTTCTTTCATAAACAAGTTGATTATTTAAGAAATGTTTCAACTTTTCCAGTTGTGTCCATATTAACTGCCATCTTTATTTATTTTTATTTACCCCATAATGCAAACAAGTGTTACTCCTTGCGTGTGCAGTCTATTCATGCAGACCCGCCTCCTCTTTCTGGTTTCTGATAACAGCCACTCTGTGGACGGCAGATGTCTTGCAGAAAATGCTTTACTCACCTTTGCTTTGGTTGCTCTGAAAGCTTCCTATTAAACTCTCCATAAAGGTGCTGGTTTCACTTTGTGTTACTTCTTTTCAGGCAATCAATCTTATGCACAGAACTTGCCACTGAGGTAACCAAGTGGAAAACAAAAGCAGCTCTTGCTGTGCGAGTCTACTCCATTCTGTCTGTGTCTGATATGTCAGGCAGAAATGACTAAAAGAAAAGGCCCATATGTGAAAGCAGGCTTTCATCTCTGTGTGTTGTTGGCTTGTCATGAGTGAAACGAAACCCATCCTGTAGTCAGAGGGAAAAACTGGTTTGAATAACAACAGTTAGCATAGGTGAGCTAGTGCGTTTGTCCGTACTGTAAATCTTCCAATGGTAGCCCCGGAGTTTATTTGAAAATTTGGCGGCTGGTCTGGTGTTTATCAGAGAAGGGCGTCTATTGAAAACAGGATTTTATTACATTACAAACGGAATGATGATGGCTAATGGGTTCATTTTGTAGTAAAATTTGATTAAGAAATGCAGACAACACCATATGAAGATTTTAGGGCTTATTGAAATGATGAGAACATTGTTCTGATTAGTTTTATTTTCTCCTTGAAGCATCATCAATCTCTTCATCAAAAATCCTCTTCGCTTTCATGCGAATCGTTTTCCTGGAGACACACGTGCCTTTCCGTCTTTTCTCAATAATCCATGTTTAAACCTTTTTTTTCTAATTCTTCGCTCACTTTCTTTACTCCTCCACCAAACAATCACTTGCTTGTTGCTCCTTTTTCTTCGGCTGTCTTCTCACGCAACTGTCTACACACCATTCTCGGATGTGTTTAGGATCCACCTTAAATGTGGTGCAGATTCCTCACCAGAATGTTTCTTTGGCGTATGCCACCGCATGAAGTTTAGACGTTAAATTAAATGTGTGTTTCTTGCCCATCTCTACACTGGATCACAGCACAAATAGGACAGACACTCAGCATCAGCACAACTGGGCATAACCCGGGGAAGATGAGCGGAATTTAAAGGAGCCTGCAGGCTCTAGAGACCGACGTCAATTATAGACGGGCCACAATTGGAAGATATACGATATATGTATATAAATCAGGGCATTTCCTTGTTTTCAGTTTAGAGTATGTTCATTTTACCTCCAGTGATTTAATTCAATAAATGGACCAAAGTACAATTTGTGCTTGAAAATTCAAAAATTTCACTATCTAGTTTAGTAAAGCTATGGCTGAGACTGAACAAAACAAAAGAAAAACTAAGAAAAAAAAGACAATAAAAAAAGAAAGTCGAAACTGATGTGGTCATATGACAGAGGTCAATGTGTAATAAAAATTACATGTGATTGTTGTGAGTGAGCTGGCAATCTGTCCAGAGTCTATCTCGCTTTCGACCCAGAGTAGCCAGAATAACTCTGCAACCCCACAGGCCCCAGCGGGTAAAGAAGTTTAGGACTAAAACATTCGCATTGGACTGCTGTTCTACCTGCTGATTTAGCCACTGAAAACGTCATGTGCCCGAAGCTGGGTTCGTGATTGGCAGATCTGCCGCAGTGACCTATCTAACTTCAGATATTTAAATTTTGGCAGTGCTTCCCAAGTCCCGCCTCGCCGCTCAAAATTGAGCGACTGGCAGACCTTTCCGCCGTTCCCATCGCTTAAATCGCGCCACGGGACTTCAGATCACCTCAATTTGCATCTGTTCCATTGACTTATAGCAGGGGTATTCAAATCCAGGCCTCGAGGGCCGGTGTCCTACATGTTTTCCAACCAACCTTCCATTGAAGCTCCTTATTGGCTGCTAATTTCCAGGATCAGGTATGTTTAGCCAATAAGGAGCTTCAATGGAAGGTTGGTTGGAAAACATGTAGGACACCGGCCCTCGAGGCCTGGATTTGAATACCCCTGACTTATAGAAACTGGCCGCCTCCTCTTGAATTGCATTTGGTGTGAATGCACCTTTAGGAAGACCCAAACTGACAAGAGAAAACATGAAGTCAAACAAACAACCAACTAAAAGTCCAAGAAACCAAGAGGTTCAGTTGTCATGACAGAAGTTTT
>NC_050522.1:1359590-1368105 GCF_002922805.2 Oryzias melastigma | reverse complement strand
TCTTTCTTTCAGAGAAATGTTTCAGGTCGTTTTAACCTTCTGACATCCACAAGATTTAGGCAGGTGCGGGGGAAACCAGGGTGAGACTGTGGCCACAGCAGGTTCACTAGAAACCTAATCCCGCCTTTGGGGATCCTGGTTTCAGCCCGCCGATCGGGATCCAGGTGTTGACGGGAAGCCGAAGAAAAAAGACAACAGAGGGTGAGTGTGTCTTTGGTAAAAAAGAGAAGAATGACGGAGGGTTACAGAATAAAGGTGCTGGTGGTCCAACAAATTCTGTAACGTTAGGACGGTAGTGTCCAATAAATTCTGCGAAAAGAAGACAACAGAGTCCGATACATTCCTAGGGGAAAATCCTTTATGTCAATATTTTGTGTGTCAACCATTATTGTCCAACACTGCCCTTAAGTCTCTCAGATATGGAGTTCATCAGAGCTGAACAGGTTGTCACTAGAGTCCAATTCCACTCCTCCATGATGACATCACAGAGCTGGTGACATTTGAGACCTTATGCTACTCCACCTTCTGTGTAAGGACACCCAAAGATGTTCAATTGGGTTTAGATCTGGAGACATGCTTGGCCAGTCTATCCCCTTTACCCTCAGTCTCTTCAGCAAGGCAGTGTTCATCTTGGAGGTGTGTTCGGGGTCATTTTCTAGAGGAAGGAATCATTCTCTTTTTCAGTTCAACACACTCTCAGTAAAATGCGTACATATTCCACGACTTTGCACTCTGAAATACCGTGTATAATATACGATAAACACGCTATTTGCGTGCATATGATACTCAACGTTTGAGAATGGGTTGCGACGGCGTACAATATACACGACGTTTTAGATTTTGTTTTGATCTCGTGGTGAGACATCCTCCGGCTCTTTTCTAAATTATGTCGTTCCCGGTTAAGGTTAGGATTCCGGTTACGGTTAGGATTCAACAAGCAAATTGGTCGTTTGTGGGGCTGCCTGTGATGCTCACGCCTCCACCAGGGGACGTGTCAAATGTTCAAAACACATTTACACATTTAGGAGCGCGCGTATTATATGCAGGCAAAAAACAGTTTTGGCGTATATTATACACGGTATTTCCCAAATTGTGGAATATGTACGCATTTTACTGAGACTGGGCTGTTCAGTAAGTGTCGCATCTGGTTCACACTGGACGCGAAAGCCGCATAGCGGTGTGAAGCGAAGTGCGCGGCATCCGCTCTCTCCCGCAATTCAGACCAGACGCGCATTTTTCTGCAATGGTTGACAGGCGCTTCTGCTAGAGCTTTTTTTTGTTTTTGCCATCATGGGTAAATTAATAACCTAAAAATATGACCCGGTGTTTCTGCTAAGAAGAACTGCTCTCTGCCTCTTGTTTTTATATCCAAAACGGCCCACTATGTTTATCTGTGTGTGTGTTTTGAGTGCGTGTGTGTGTTGTTATTGTATGTTCTTTTCCATATCTAAACAGATATGGAAATTGCATTTGTCAATCGTGGTGTTATTATTGTGAAAAATTGATTATATTTTGAAAATGAACCAGATTTTGTCATGTATTTTGATGTAACTTCCTTCCAGAATTAACGCGGATCGCTCACAGCTCATGCACAAGACGTCAAAACTATCCGCTCCACAGCGCTAGCCTTCCACGGAGGACTGCGGCGTTCCTCGACTGGTGTGTACCACAACCTAGGTTAACAAGGGCGCCGAATGGAAGCAGCCTCCGTTCTGTGGCGCTCCCACGTCTAGTGTTAACCAGGCGTCAGTACATGAAAGCATTCATGTTACCCTCAATAAACTGTAGGTCCCCAATGCCAACAGCACTCATGCACTCCCAGACTATGACTCTACTAACACCATGCTTGACTGTAGGCATGAAACATTTGTCTTTATACTCCTGATCTGGTTAATGCCGCACACACTTGACATCATTTTAACCGAATAGGTTCATCTTGGTCTCATCAGACCACAGGACATGGTTCCAGTAATCAATGTCCTTAGTCTGCTTGTCTTCAGCAAACTGTTTCTGGGATTTCTTGTGTGTCCTCTTCAGAAAAGGCATTGAAGGGTGTATGATCTGAGCAGTGACAGGTTCACCCCCCCCAACTCTTGAACCTCAGCAGCAAAGCTCAAAGCACTCAGACATCTGTGTCAAAGACCACCTTTGGATGTGACGCTGATCATGCACTCAACTTCTTTGGCCGGCAATGGAGAGGCTTGTTCTAAGTCAAATCTGTCTATGTAAACATCTGGATAGTCTTGCCCACTGTGCTGCAACATAGTTTCAGGGTGCTTCTTATATACCAGAAGGAACCATTTTTCAGACTTCTGAGAGCTGTTTGCCATGAGGTGTCACGTTGAACTTCCAGTGACCAGGTTGCGAGAGTGTTATCTATTGACACATGAGACATTGTTATACTATTACGTCACATGACTTTGGAGATGGTAAATGACTAATTGGGTATACTCACTTTTGTTGCCAGGGTTTTAGCTATTAATGTCTGTGTAATGAGTCATTTTGAAGAAAAATAAATTTACACTGTACAGGATGGACAAAGGCTACTTTTCATTGTGTCAAAAATTCATTTTGACATTGTTGTCCCAAGAGAAGATATAATTAAAAAAATCTACAGAAATGTGAGGGGTATACTTACTTGTGTGAAATGCAGTATATATATATATATAAATAAGGTCACAAAACACACATGTTGCACTTTTAGGACTTTTCTTTTTTAGGACTTTCCTCTAAATGTTTGAGGTTGAGTGATTCTGGTAATCACATAGGGGGGTGGGTTAGGGAGTGATGGATGGTGTCGTGGTAGCTCACCTTGCACAGCATGTGCACCATGTTATACAGAAACATGTGGGTTAATTTCATCCTTCCACCCCGTGGCTCTTTGGCTCCTATTTGCCATTTCCCCTTGGCCGTACTCTACAAGAAACAGAAGCTCTTTGTAACTTGAAAGAAAAGTATGAATAACAGGCATGGCTGAGTGGATGATGCTGTTACATTAATGACATAGGTTCTTCTTTTGTCAATGGTGGAAAACACAGAAGCTAGAAACTACGGGGATTAAGGTGGAACAGTAATGAGGTCTCAACCTCATAAAAATTGTACATCATTTGTCAAAGACTGTTTTCAAATTTATTAGAACACACGTGTCGTGTATCTCTGACCCTGTCTTTCCCTGGGTTCCTGGCAGCTTATCTACTGCTTCTTGGAGTTAAGATGAAATCCGACAGCATTGCTTGTTTTCCCCCTTGTGATGGCCTAGGCCAAAGCCTGGATGGTGCTTTATGAGAACCATTGATCGGGAGGCGCACATTGATTAGCTGAAGCGAGGCAGCATTGTGAATGAAGCAGGATATAGTGGGGACCCAGGGGGAATCACAGCACACTCCAGCCTGATCTCATGCAAAGCGGCCTAGAACCCCGGCGCTGTCTGTCTTGATGAATGTACTCTCTCCTCCTGTCTGCCTGTGACACTCTCCCCTCTCTCTGCCTCTCGCTCACTTTTCTGGGCCTGATGAATACAGAGTGAATCAATAAATCTATTCCCTCGCTGGATACCTGATCAAATTTACAAGGACAAGCTTAATAAATTACTAATGGGGCAGCCAATTAGTTTGTGTGCTGCACCTGTGCAGGCATGTGTGTGTTGGTCATTTGTATGCATGTTTGTATTAGCATGTCCTCAGTCTTTTGCTGCCTTCTTACTTTTGGAATCATGAGGCTGACAGCATCACTTTCTCTGCCTTTACAGTCTCCTAATCTCCCCTCAGAAGTGCGTTCTTCATTTTATGACGGACCTCCTGAGTCAGCCATGTGCCTGAATGAGCTCTTTTGGGGTAAAAGCTGCAACAGCACTCTTCCTTGGGGGTCTAACTTATAAAAGCTTGTTTTTGAATCACTGCTGTAAACACGTTTTGGAATCTGACAGGGTCAGCCTTCCTAATCTCATAAAAACGTTGCCAATACAAAACAAAGACACACACACTGATTTTACACATGTATTTATCCATCTTCTATTCCTGCTTTGTCCTCTGCAGGTCACCTTTGTCTCAAATGATTATTCAATTAATTTATCTATTTATTTTCATCAATGATTGAAGAGCATGCTACTTTCAAGTTTAGAAAATAATCAGCTTTAAAGTCCCCATATGACATTTTTTTTAAATTAAAAAACATTCCCAGTAGTGTTTTAATTATGATTATGAAGTTTTTAACTGGTGGAGATTGTCCAGCGTTCTCAGTCCTGCTACCGTAAGTATTGGATGAAACTCACACCAAAAATCCAGTGATGCTGATTTGACCACAGAAATGTGAACGGCGGCTCATTTGACTGCAGTCAATGTGAAGATACCATCTTCTCTTCTCCAGAACCTGAACTAGACACTAGGAACAGATGAGGGTTTAGTGCATGTGCAGCAGAGCTGTTGATGGAAAGAAGATCATTCATTCAAACAGAGTCTGTCCAAGACAGTTTGATTGATTTAAAAGGAGAAATACTCGCAAAAACAAAATGATTTTTTATTACATTTGTTCTCTTTCAGAAGAAAAATGACACAGACATGTTAAAAACTCAAAAAATAGGATTTTCTTTGGAGGGTTACTTTAATTAAAAAAAATAATTTCCTTATCAACATATGTTTTTGGTAGGTGCAACATCTAAAAAGTGGCGTACACTCTCTTGATCAGTCCCAGGTCTCTGCAGTAAAGATTAAAAAATTCTGTCCCAATCAAGCAAGATAACGTTGACTTTGCAAAAGAGGCAGGAAAAGTGAAACACCAGTTCTGGTTCTCTAGTCCACTAACCAGCAAAACATCAATGAATCTTTTGAGGATCACTATGTTCAAAAGGCTTCCCGGCTTTCCTCCTGCAGACAAGACTGTAATTATTCTACATTTGCATGATAAGTGCGTCTGCCTGTGTACGCATTTATGTATGAATGTATGAGCGCTTAAACGCATATTAGCCACAGTCGGGCCCGGGTTCTCGTCTTTTATCTCAACATAGAAGATGGGAAGAGGCCTCTTTAATGTCGAGTCTGGATGGCTGTCTCTCTGCTCTTCATCTGAGTGTTCATCATTAGCCACTGTCAGCCTGAGAGCTTTGAAGTGGAGTTAGAGCCTCTTGCAGGGTTTGGAATGGGTATGACACCAAGCCTCTGAGCTTGTATGAGTGTTTGCATGTGCAGTTTTTGTATCTGCTTTCTAAAAGCTTCATTTCTCACATTTACATGTGAATTCAGGCAAATGTTTTCTTCTCCCAATCGTTTAACTTCCATGCACTTTAGCTCTAATGCTGCGTGTGGTAATCATTTTTCCTATTTAAACTCAGACATGTTCTTTTTTTCCCCCCAAGAAAGGAATGTTCAAATAAATCCTTTCGCTCCACAGGCTCTAGTAATGGGAAGATGTAAATGTAGTGATGGCAGATGCATGAAAAACAGAGATTGGGTTAATGAGTGGCTTAAATGAGCCCACAATGCATCACTTGGTGTGGCTTTTTGCATATGCACTGTCCTGCCGAAACATTTTTAGAGGCGTACTCTCTCCTAAGGCCTCATTACTTTCACAGTACATAAGTGTAACTGGATACACGATGTATGGTCATGCAGTAGCATATTTAGTTAACATCCTACCAGCCTGGAAGGTTATCCTCATTGGCAGATGGATACACTGTAGTAGAGCTATGCTTAGTCTTCAAATTATTAAACCCCATTATCACTGAACATCTATTTATTTCTTCAAAATCTTGTCATCTGCACTCCATCAGATTCATCTGGATACCCTGAGGGTCTGAAATCCAGGACCAAGCAGAGTTAGAGTGCAGAGCAAAACTGCTCTGGCACGATCCTCAGCGTCTTTTTGAGAATGTCAGTAAAATGTTTGGTGCGAGTGCAATCATGTTCCTGAGGCATTTACTGCTGCCGTTTCCCGCTCAAGGTCCTCCTTGACTTCCAGAAGAGATGATTAACATGTGTTTGCAAGAAATCTGAGGTGAATTATTTAAGAAAACACCTTGTGGAGTATATTTGAATGCTTGAGTGTGACATTGAAATCCTTCCACAACGCGGTGAAACATCTCACCGTAGTATCAACAAGGCGCTATTTCTAGTAAGTAAATATTAAGGTGGACAACTGACATTGCACATCTTTCTTGCACACTAGGACACATATTGAGGCATTTGTACATGTGCCACTTGAGTGCCCTGCATGGGATGAAGATCCTGCACGTTAAGTAGAATTATTACATTGTTAAAAGTGTAAGTAATCTTCTTTACAGGCTTAAAAAAAAATGAAAATTGGCTTCTGCTTGAAGTACTTTCTTCTCTGTATGCGTCACTATTAAGGATTGAGGAGGATGACCCGGACAGAGCACGCACTGGACACATTTAAAATGCTTATTGAGAGACATTGGAGAGTGTAAGGTTGCCACCACTTCCCTAGGAAAGTATAAAAGTCGTATGAACTGAAATTAGTAATAATCCTGCGACAAATTTGCAGTTAAGATCTTTAGCTTATGCTGAGGATTTCCTGAAACCATTGAGCCCAAGGATTCCAACGACATAAAATAGTGTAGAGCCCATTTCATCAGGAGCAAAAGGGAATCTCGAAGCTTGAAGGGGCGGGAGTCCCTCACTCTAGTGATAAGTAGCTTCTCCAAAGTGAGGCAGTGTCAACTCCAAAACTCCCTAAGTGGAAGTAATTGGAGAGGAACACAAGTGGGAACCTCCAAACAAACTAAAATATTAACGATTAACTGCTGGAATGTGAAACGAGTCTGCAAAATGGTGGAGAAGGAGTAAATCTGAAGGTTTTTCAATACCATGCAGGCAGCCGGAGGGAATGAGAAACAGAGGGTGAAGGTAAATACACAGGACAGAACATAAAAGTGCCACAAAGCAAATGTGGCTAAAGATTAGTCTCTTCTCGTTCTTCATCATGTGGGAGGTCAGGAAGCTCTATAGTGGCTTGTCTTCTTAGTGGGCATCATCTTAGGGACTAGAAACAGACACGGTATTTCCTCAACTTCAGTCAGGGGACGGAGAGTCTGGGGATAACAGCCTAAGTGACCACCTCACAGAGCTGCTCAGCACAGTACCTGAGCAGTGCAGGGCTTTGTGCCATCTGGACCCGCAGCTTTCCTCACCTTTTTAAGTTTAGGGAAAGGGGAAGGAGAACAAAGAGATAAAATAAGAAAACCACATTCACCCTTTTTACCTGTCCTGTTCTGTTCTCAGCTTATATCTCCTGTCTAGTTTGTCTTTACTGCTTGCTGGTAAAAAGTCTATGATTCATGATGTGATTTATTTGTAATAACACTCCGTTGATTGTGTAAAATAAACCACAGCAATTCTGTGGCTCAACTGAGATATTTTGCTTTAGTAATTTTTAGGGGTGTAACGAATGATTTAACAAAAATTCAATTCTTTATAAAGTTTGCGGTTTCCAATAAAATTCAGTTGATATCAATTAATTTTGAACACTCTACTTCGATTCGATTCACTGACCTAAAATGGATCCAAGGTATCTCTAGTCAAAAATTCAACCCATGTAACTCATAAATAAACACTGTTTAAACAAGGGGTCCGCAAACTTTTTCTTGTGAGGGCCAAATAACTCTTTTCTTTCTGATGTGGGGCTGGGGTTTGTAGGCTAACAGAACAAGTGCAGCAACCGCATCCTAAACATTTATGGTTTTCCCAGAAAGCCACACATAGCCAAATTAAAATCTTCAAAGAAAAAAATAATGCTAAAGCATTTTAAAAATTAGATATATAGCATTATCTGCAATAATGCTAGTGTGAATGCTGTAAGCTGAATTGGGCTGCTGAAGATGCTAGTACTAATAGCTGAAGATGTTGAAATTGATAGCTAAAAATGCTAAAGCTAACAGCTGAAAACGCTGAAGCTGATATCTATCTAAAATATTAGTGAAATGCCAAATTTGCCTAAAAAACTGAAAAAATACTAATTTAGCCAAAGCTAGAATAGGGCTAAAATATTATCTAAACTCCAAATTAGCCTAAAAAACTTGTAAAACTTGTAGTTTAGACAAAACAGCTAGCATTAAGCTAAGATATTTACTAAGCTCCAAATTAGCCTAAAAAATGAAAATCGTCCCAAATTAGCCAAAACAGTTTGCACGTGGCTAAAATATTAGCTTGACTCCAAATTAGCCCAAAAAACTGAATAGAAGCCTAAATTAGCCAAAACAGCTAGCTTGTGGCTAAAATATTAGCTAAACTCCAAAATAGCCTAAGACTCCTAAGTAACTGCTAAAATAGTTAAAAAAGCTAGCATAAAAAGAGCTGAATATTTTAATGGTTGAATGAGCTAAAGAACTGAGGAGCTATAGACGTCCAAAAAACATAATAGAAAAAGTGAATCACTATTAAACCAATAAATATTCTCTCCTCTCCCGTCATAGTTCAGACTGCAGAAGGTGGAATAAAAAGTCACGTTCTATTTGGTTCTCGATCGGTGTTTCTGATATTGTGTGGGGGGCCTGATCCGGCCCACG
>NC_050522.1:1352445-1359082 GCF_002922805.2 Oryzias melastigma | reverse complement strand
TCCAAAAAACATAATGGAAAAAGTGAATCACTATTAAACCAATAAATATTCTCTCCTCTCCCGTCATAGTTCAGACTGTAGAAGGTGGAATAAAAAGTCACGTTCCATGTGGTTCTCGATCAGCGTTTCTGATATTGTGTGGGGGGCCTGATCCGGCCCACGCGATTCAGTTTGGGGACCCCCACTTTAAACCAACCAACCTTGTTCGAAATCTAAATAAACAAAACTGCTAATGCTGCTGGAGATCCCCTCATTCATTTGTACGCTGTTGACACTATTCTCTACACATGCAGCCCTTCGTTAGAGAACATATCATCTCTTCAAAATTGTTTCAACACTTTGCAACGGGTCTTCCCCTCAGAATCAATTCAAATAAAACTAAATTTAGGATTTTCAAAAGTCATTCAGGTCAGACACCTTACGAGGGCAGTATTTCAACCTTTGACGGCACAACACCAGAACGCGTCAGCTCATAAATATTAAGGAATATGGCTGGACAGCTGGCTGACCTTTGACTCTCATATTAACACAATAGTAGCTAAGATTAAATGGTTAAGGTAATGGGTTTCCTGTTGTCTTTTTATTGTTATTACTAACTTGGTGCCTCCTATAGACTTTTTATCGTAAATATTTAAATTATTGATGTGAGGAGATGTCATGTTTTAATCTGCATGTGATTTATTGCTCTGTTGTTCTGTTTCTCTATTGCTGATTCATACTCAGGTCGTCGTAAATGAGAAATTGTTCTCAAATGACCTACCTGCATAAATAATGGTAAGTAAGAATAATAATAACTTGGATACTGAACAGTGCAGATGAAGTTTTCCAGATTCCTTGTATTTCTTGTAAAATAATCAAGTATACATTAAATGTGTCGACACACAAGTAACTAATGGGAAATTAGTTCAGCCTCACTGTTTGGTCATGTTTTTGTGTCCACACATAGAACTGTAATGATGGATTGATCTTTTTTGCTGCATCACGTTGTATTCTGTGATGGTCCTTTTTACGCTATTGAAAAAATAAACTCACCATGTCTCAATCCAAATGCTATTTTCCAAATATAATATTGATTTATCTATTTTTTTATGATTTTTAAATAGTATTGGTCGATGGGATTAACAACTTGCCTCAGACAGATTGATATGGTTGGATCGTAGGACTACAAAGTGATTAATTTAAAGCAATTTTCCTTCTTTTGTCTGTTTGAGCTGCTATGAGGCAACAGAGTTTGTTTTTATGTGTTCTCCTGCTAGAGCGAGGCTGTTTGAATACAGCATGCACAGCTTGTTTTGGTGGGAACTGTTCACACCCCCCCAGCAAAACAAGACAAGCCTTCCCTCTCCTGCTGAGGGAACTGTGAGGAGATGAAGATCTTAGTGGTGGAGCTCAGCTGTTTAGGAAACAGGTCAGAATGACTCGATATTTGGTCAGAGCAACAACAGGTGTTTTCTACTTCTAATTCCACTTATTGATGAGTTTATATTCAATCCGTTTTCATCTTCATGTCACAGAAAGTGTTTTAATGATGGAAACACTGAAGCTCAGAGATGTAAACTGTAGAATGTTGAATACAATGGAAAAGTCTGTAATATATACAGATGACAGATTATTAAAAAGTGCTTGTTCTCTTGTTAAAAAAAACCCTTAAAGTTCATTTTTTTTCACTTAAATGTAATTTACTGTTTCTGTGAGCAAATGATTCTGCTGCAACATAGAAAACAGGAGTTTGCAGCATTTGTTCATCTGAAAACCTGCCTGCTTTGCATTAGCATGAGCATTGCATTAGTGACTGCATCCAGCACTGAGTAACAGTGTAACCTGTTGAAATAATGTGGGTCAATGTTAAAAATGCCACATTTGCAAGCTCGCCACTCGTTCACCGTTCAAAATCTATAACTTCTTATACTATTATTTTTTTTGCCAATTGCTTCCCAACGATGCCCAGGAAGTTAGGAAATATGATTGATAAAAATACCTAGGAGTTATTTCCGTATGCAGCAGGTAGTAGAACTCGCTTTTTTGGAAAATTCAAGATGGCGGCCACTGCCCAAGGTCAAAGGTCAACAAAACTTTAGGGCTCATTGTAGACTTAAGCTAGCAGGATGGGCATGACATTTCATGCAAATCAGACAAAAAAGGTTGATGTAATCTTATGAGAAAATCACCAAATATCACATTTTGAAACAAAATGGCCGCCAAGTCATAGGTCTTGGAGCCATCCCATTATAATTTCAAATTTTTCCTTGGATTTCCCCAATAAAGGTATATAGATATCATTTGTGAACAGCAAAAAATAAATAAAAAATGTGCGATGTTTAGTCAGCACTTTTTTTGCAACTCTTTTATTTTTTTATTTTATTATTATTATTATTTTTTTTTGCAACTCTTTTAGACCACCAGGGCTGCATTTTAATCATTGTCATTTCGTATGTGATTTTGTCAAAACACGCGAATCCCCTTTTAACCACATTTCAATAAAATATGTGCAAGCTAGCTGAGTTGCAATTTTGGTGAGCTTGCCAAAATTGGGTAAAAATACTATGGTTCAATATTTAAAAAATGATGATTTTAATTGTCTTTGGATTTTGTTTAAATGATGGAGTAAACCATCACATCAATCAACTGAACAAACCCTAATAGTCCAGTTTAATATTTCGCTTACAACCTCCACCATCCCACAGAGACTGGCAGCCATGACAGTCGTGTTAACAAGAGGAGAGATTAATAAAGCGTACTGCAAATGATTACCTCCATCATTAATCCATTCCATGGCTATTTAAGGCTGCATGTCTTAACTAGTTGGACAAGAGATTTCAGGATTTAATGGCCAAACTCAACACACTGAGTGCAGTAGGTGCATTACGGTGGATAATGACTTCATTAATTCCATTAACAGAAATGGAAACAAATTATGCAAAAAGCTCAACCAAATAGAATCAAATAAAAGAACGGTGTGCTCGTTAGGTTTGTCTGCTGCCAAGTCCTCTTTTGGACAAACACGCATGCATGTGTAGTTTAGGGGTTCCTTCAGCCGCCCCTTAAGGTCAAATGTATGATGGTTCTAAGTCAGAGAGCAAAACGTTGACCATAGTTTTAATATTAGAATGTTTAAAATATCAGTAATAAATACTATCACTGTTGAAATTAGTGTTGTAATGATTTGTTTTATAATGAACAATACAATTTATACCATAATTTGTGGTTGCTGATCCGATTTATAGTGGATATTAATTCATTATGATGGATTGGATTTGATCCAATTCTTTGATCTACAATCCATCCCGGACATCTTTAGCCAAAAATTCAACCGGTGTGATGTTAGGGATAATCCCAGAAGAGCGGTAAATGGTCCGAAATGATCAGACTTCAGAGCAGTAACCATCCACCGTCTGCCTTGGGAGAACTCACACCTTGAAGGACATTATTCCATTTATATCATCGTCATTTACAAAATGAAGCCACTTTTAGTATTTTAATCTAGTTATTTTTTTAGGTTTCAAGAGTTTTTTCACAATAAGCTGACTAATTGATAAGCAGTGTGACAGGTTGTCATGGTAACGCTCCCAGAACCGGCACCAGCCTTGACTGCAGGAGCAAAGGGAAGCAAATGCTGTGATAGGTTAGATAAAGCATAATTTCAGATAAATTTCACCTCCTGCTTGTTTTTGATCAGATAATGAAGAAAAAGTTTGTTTAAAAAAAGTGTAAACAGTTAAACTCCTTCTCGTGTCTTCTTTCCTCCTCAAATTCTTTTCTCTCTTTCTCTTCTGCTGCAGTTTTCATGATCAAACCAACCAAACCAGTTAAAGGAAACTATAAAATCCCTCATCTTTTCTAATGTCCTGCTGTTGTGATAAACTGTGGAATAAGGCATGACCACCTTCCTTTTTGTTTTCTTTTTTAATAATTGGAGTACCAAGTGGCCTTTAGGTCAGCACAGTGATATAGAAAATGTGTGTCATGTGACCAAAACCTTTTTTCAGGAGTAAATTCTCCCTGTGATATACCTCGTTTAAATCCACAACCTGCATCCAATCAGAATTAAGTATTCATCCAGACCATGGTATGACAGTTGTTAACCTCTAATTAAAATACAATTATTTTCAGTTGTTGCAGTTCACCATTAATGTAAAAATGTAACGAGATGAGATCAGGTCTCTGGGAACCTTTTCTTAACCTTAAATATTTAATGACTGTGTCTGAGCAGAGTTAAAAGAAACCTACAATTTATTTAAATAGGAGACAGATTATATTTATATGTACCAATTATAAAGTACAAATAGCGACTTCCTGTAGGTTTTAGATGATTTCAAACGTAAACCTTTCGTAGATTGCAAATTGGAGACAGAGAGAGTTTCAAAAGTGTTTAAAAAACATGTTTTTCTCTGTCATAATTTCTATGGGTCACTGCTTACAACACTTCACTAGGATGGAAAACGTTCTGTACCTCAAGTTATTTTTCATAGTTTTGACCACAACAAGGGGGCAAAACATTGGCGTGTTATTTTGATTGACATGTGATCAATCTTATTAGGTATGTTTTTAAAAGTTTGTTAATTCCACTGGTTTTAGTTTTAAATCCCCTGAGATGGCAGTGGTTTCACATTAGTGGATCAGCTGAGAGCATCCATGACTCCTCTCTTACTCTGGAGGTGAAACCAAACCTGCAGAAAAAGCATCAGTTTTTAACTCACACTGGACTACTGTCCTCAGACGATTTGAGATGAATCCTGGACTCTCATTACTGTGCCCGGTCCAGGTCTACTGATCCATTTGGGAAATCCCTCCATCGTCTGCACACGGCCTCCTGTTGGCTGTGCCGGAGGCTCAGTCTGTTAGAGAGCGGGTGATGACAGAGCCGATACAGACTCCATAAATGTTTCTCCTAATAAATATCACATATCCGTTCCTCCTGTCGGCCCAACTGTCCAGCAGTCCACCTCAATAAGTATTGGGCAGTACTGACAAGAGCTGGGACTGTGCTCTTCATTCATAAACCCCCACAGATAGAACAGAGGACTTCTCATCAGCAGCACAACTTGGGTCTATTTAAAATGTCTGGAAACAGATTCACAAAAAGAACTGATGGAGAATCTGACCTGATGAGACGGCAGTGTTATCCCCTCCAGCCATTATCAGCAGGAGAGGTGTTCGGGACGCGGGTCTGCGTGTTGAGGGGCCTGTGTGGGCCTGCAGCATCGTATTTCACCTTGACTCACAGACGGCAGGTTTTATGAGGCGCACATATCTTCCTGCAGCTGTCTAAGTTCATCTCTGGCATCAGGCAGAGTTATCATTAATGTACATGAGAGCCAACAAGCTGCTTCACATGAGTAACTGTTCCTGTCAATATACCAGGGCGGTTGTGCAATAAGGATTGTCGTACAGTAATAAAAGATCAGTTAATGTATTGATCTTATCACTCACAATATATCTGTTTGGGTTTGTCTGCGTCAATGTTAACCATATCACATTAAGCATCTATAAAGACAAAATAAAAAGTTGTGATAAAAACTTGTTTCTTGAGCCTCTTTTCCTCGGATCAGAACATTTCAGTTTGGAAAGATTGTGTTGCTTCATACTCCAGAATATTTTGTCTACTTTGAGACCAGTTTGTCCACTTTACGGTTTAGGTGAATCGCTCATTATCTGGATAATTTAAAAAATCCTTTGAAGGACTTTGAGGAGGACAAAGAATGAATACTGGTGTTCTTTATGACCACGTATTTGATATTTCAAAATGTTTTTAATGGAACTTTGGTCTTTCAGGTACCTCAGACTGCATGGTGTCGAGACACGTCACTGCAGACATTTCAGTCTTTGTAAGTCACCCAAAACTTTTACAGCTAACTGAAAAAGAAGCTGATAGAACAAAAAAGAGGACCTAGCTTTAAATGAGTAACACTTCACAAACTCACATGTATCAAGTTGTGTTTTGTTGTCTCAAATCCATTCCAAAGTGAATCTGCAACAAGCTCGAAATGTTTCTAATATGGCCTGAAAAATGAATGGTGAAAAGCTGCATTTTATCTCAGTGCCACGAAGTTGAAGGTTTTTGAGGGATTTAGTTAAATTCTCTTCAGGTTTTTCTTCCATCATATCAAAGTGAGAATGTGTTCTCTCAGCCTCTTGGTGGTCTTCAGTACCAACCTCCAGCGTCTATGTTCCACTCGTCCCCTGATGTGAAACATCTGACAAATGAACCCGGTACACTACAGTACACTACAGTACACTACACTACAGTACACTATAGTACAGTACACTACAGCACAGTACACTACAGTACAGTACACTACAGTACACTACAGTACACTATAGTATAGTACAGTACACTACAGCACAGTACAGTACAGTACACTACAGTACACTATAGTACAGTACACTACAGTACACTACAGTACACTACACTACAGTACAGTACACTACAGTACAGTACACTACAGTACACTACAGTACAGTACACTACACTACAGTACACTATAGTACAGTACACTACAGTACACTACAGTACAGTACACTACAGTACAGTACACTACAGTACACTACAGTACAGTACACTACACTACAGTACACTACACTACACTACACTACACTACAGTACACTACAGTACACTACACTACAGTACAGTACACT